>NC_081520.1:39244754-39544754 GCF_030273125.1 Centropristis striata | reverse complement strand
ACAACATTAGCTGACATTCATAGCGGCGTTACAATCGTGCCAGAGAAATTCAGAGTTGAGCAAACTCAAAAACAAAACTTAAAATATTTAGTTTAATTGTCCAACTTAAAATTTTATCGAAGTTTGTTGCCATGAAATTTTGAGTTCACCCAACTTTTCTTTTTTTGCAGTGTATGCTAAATCTTGCAGGAATATGTCCGGCATTGCACACAGTCAATCAATCAGTTCATCTTTCATCTTGACTCTTACTTGGTCACTAGAAGTGAAGTAGATGGGGAAAAGGTCCCTGAGGAAGAATCGAGGCATGTTGTCCAGGATCAGGCCGTACAGAGGCAGGTAGAGAGAGGCAATCCTCGCCTGCTTCTCCTGGAAGAAAAGCAAATCAAAGAGGGCGTTAAAAGACATTCAGTGACTTTAGAAAGCTTGTTGTGGTGTATTTAATATGTTTGAAAATTCATTTTACCCTGTAAAGACCAATAATGAAAATAGCCTAAAATTAAAACATCTGTATGCCCACAGTCTTTGTTTAAACATACACAAGATGGAATGTGATGGATTGGTATTATGTTTAAGTTTTAAGCATTATTAAGCAATATTTAGCATTAAAGAAAATGCCAATTAGGGATGTTTCCATCAACTGGTTTGCAGCGTATAAACAAAGCTGTAAAAAAAAATGTCATTTGGTCAGAAGATGGCAGTGTAATGTGTCGCTGTAGGCTAATCCGTCAGTAAACAGTAGAAGAAGCAGAGATTGCGCAAGAGAGAAAAAAAACAACAACAAAAAAAGAGGTTGTTAATCGGATAACTTTGGCCACCCACGAGAGAAAATGGAAAGAAGTCTTCAGGAACTAGATTCAATTTGGGGATTTTGCTACGTCAGAACTTATGTGGAAAAAATAGTTTCTATCTCCCGTTTAGCAGATTGACTACTTTTCAAAAAAGACAAAAACCACCTCATGCCAGTGTAAAATCTTGCAGCATTTCTATCAAGCTTTTCTCATGCGAATCTTCAAAATGTGAATAGAAATAAAAACTACACTTAAGAAAGCTTGTATTGGTGTATTTAATATGTTTGCAAATTCATCTTACCCTGTAAAGACCAATAATGAAAATAGCCTAAAATAAAACATCTGTATGCCCACAGTCTTTGGGTAGTCTATAGCAGCTATTCTCAACCTTGGGGTCGGGACCCCAATTGGGGTCGCGAGACGATTTCTGGGGGTCGCCAAATCATTTTGGAAGTCAGCTCTGTCTCCACTGTTTTCAAGTGTTCATGTGTTCATGTGTTTTAGTCTTTTTGGTCACTTAATGTCTTTTTTTTTGTCATTTTGTGTCTTTTTTGGTAATTTTGGGTCTTTTTTGATCATTTTGTGTTCAATTTGTGCCTTTTTTGATCATTTTGTGTCTTTTTTTAGTCATTTTGTGTTTTTATTTGGTAATTTTATTTCTTTTTTGGGTCATTTTGTGTCTTTTTTGGGTCATTTTGTGTCTTTTCTGGTCATTTTGTGTCTTTTTTGGTCATTTTGTGTCTTTTTTGATAATTTTGTGGTCAATTTGTGTCTTTTTTGTTAATTTTGTTTCTTTTTTGGGTGATCCGAACTGTGCATGTGAGATTCTGTCCAGTGAGCGGGGGTCGTGGACAACATGCATGTTAAATTGGGGGTCGCGACTCAAAAAGGTTGAGAACTACTGGTCTATAGAACATATCAGTGCAATTTCATAAAAATTAAACATGTCCTGCCAAGAAAATGCTGTGGCCTTTAACATGATTTTCCTTCCATTTGGCACACATTTGATTTAGTCTGTCTCCTCTACAGCCCTGCTGTTGTGTTGTGGTTGGCAGTATTTGGTTCTGTTTAACCGAGGACAGATCACTGACTGGGTCTGATCTGGACACTTCCCAGCATTCATTAAAACATCGTCTGTGTTGCTCACAGCTGCTACGAACAATCACATGTCAGTTTGTATGTGTGAGTCACATAGGAAGAATTTCTACTGCGAGCTTGTGACTCATTATTCATGCCTTTTAGCTTTCGTCCCGTGTAAACATGCGTTCTGGCTACCTTGGTGGCATAGCGTGCATCCAGGGAGTGTTTGGCCATCAGAGTCTTCAGGGTGGCCAAGGCCAGGTGTCTCAGGTCCTGCTCGTCCTGGAGTGCCAGCCCCAGTTCCCGCAGCAGCAGGCCAGTCAGGAAGTGCTTCCTGCAGAACTCTCCAGTCAGGTTGTACTCGGGCACTGACACTGAGGAGACACAGCATGAAAAATTCACATTTTAAATGTAAATGAACTGAGCTAACGCCAATATTTGCTTTCCAATCGGGGAGTTAATTAATCAGTTTCTAAATAAAAATCTGGTTACAGTGAGCAAATAATGTGACAAGCCAATTTTCCGTGCATTTCATTATCAACATACGACACACGCTGTCACACACACACACACACACACACACACAACATTACAGAGGAATGAGTGAACATATTTACCATGAGTACTTTGTGGCTCTGGGGATGCATGGTCTGACATGGACAGACAGTCAGAGAGAATGACAGCAGGAGAGACAGAGAGAGAGAGAGACGCAGTGTTAATAGACAAATGAGAGTGGGACCTACTGGATGTATGATAGTTACCACATTTAAAGCGGTGTCTCTGAACCACAGGTATGATCCGGGCTCTTACCTGCGATGCGAGCCGAGGGTAACGGCAGGCTGAGAGGAATGTAGTGTTCGTGGTTACACACCTCCCTCAGGAATTCAAATTTCAGCTCACACAAGACCTATTGGGCACATAAAGATCATTGGGTAACGCTTTATATTAAGGTCCTTGTAATAATCATTAATTAACAAGTAATAAGGCCCTTGTAAGTCCTTACAAGATGCTTATTAACATTACTGTGTGTTTATAAGCCTATATAAGTGTTAATAATGGCATTATAATACAGCTAATAGCAGGCTATAAGAGATGTATAATAAAAACATTAATAAAAGCCTCATGAGTATCTTATTATTCTTCATAATAGCATTACAAACACCCATAACCCTCATTATGTCTTTGCCATGCCTTTATTAATCTTATTTTGTTTGCTTATTGATATTAAAATATAGTTTATTGCTCATCTATTATAAGTTAACTGTAAGTTAACTATGCTTTTTGCAGCTAAAGGGATCTAAAGTGAGAACATTAATTAACAATACTTGTTAATTAATGGTTATTACAAGGACCTTAATATAAAGCGTAAACATTTTTTTCTCATACTTGTTGAAACTGTCACTATATTCTGAGAGTTGCACATGTTACAGATCATCTGTAAAAAAATAATTTAAAAAATCTCCTCGTCTTTGACTGTGAGATGTAGTGGAGTTTATTTAAAGTTGTATAAAATAGAAATACTCAAATAAAGTACATCAAAATTGGGTAACGCTTTATATTAAAGTCCTTGTAATAACCATTAACTAGCAAGTAATAAGGCCCTTGTGAGTCCTTACAAGATGCTTATTAACATTATTGTGTGTTTATAAGCTTATATAAGTGTTAATAATGGCATTACAAACACCCATGACCCACCCATTATGTCTTTGCCATGCTTTTATTAATCTTATTCTGTTTGCTTATTGATATTAAAATATACTTTATTGCTCATCTATTATAAGTTAACTATAAGTTAACTATGCTTTTTGCAACTACCGGATCTAAAGCGAGAACAATGCCTTATTACTTGTTAATTAATGGCTATTAAGGACCTTATTATAAAGCGTTACCGATCATTTTGCATGGTTTAATATGTTTGTCTAGCTGCAGATCCATTCTGTTTCCAATCAGGTTTGCTCTTACCTTGCTGTCAGTAGCAGTGATCATGTTAATATAGTTGCTAATCAGCTTGAATGTGAAGCCTCGGTCCATGAGAGTAAAGCAGCGCTGCAAAGAGACAGACAGACGTCAGATAATAAGACAGTGAGAGACGGATCATTTAAAGGCACTATGAGTTTTTTAGAAAATCCTTCTTATCAATAAAAACTGGTGGTCTTTCCTGAGCTTTGACCAAAACAGTGACCTGACATACACAAGATGGAATGTGATGGATTGGTATTATGTTTTAGTATTAAGCATTATAAAGCAATATTTAGCATTAAAGACAATGAGAATTAGGGACGTTTCCATCAACTGGTTTACAGCGTATAAACAAAGCTGCATAAATGTGCTTTCATCAGAAGATGGCAGTGTAATGTGTTGCTGTAGGCTAATCCATCAGTAAACAGTAGAAGAAGTAGAGAGTGCAAGAGAGAAAAAACAACAACAAGAAAGAGGTTAATCAGATAACTTCGGCCACCCAAGAGACAGAATGGAGAGAAGTCTTCAGCAATTGGATTCAATTTGGGAACTTATAATGTCAGAGCGGAAACAGCTGATCAGTCATGTGTTAAATGTTTGCTACATCAGAACTTATTTGGAAAAATCGTTTCTAACTCCCATTTAGCAGATTGACTACTTTTCGAAAAAGACAAAAACCACCTCAAGTCTTTATAATGTTATCATCAACATCTTCAAAATGTCCATCGAAATTTGTTGACGGAAACACGAATTGTGTTTGGAAATTACTGTATCAGCTAATGTTATGATACCTGGACGGTGCTTTGGTTCATTTTTTTTATTTCAGACCAAAACATGGTGACAAACTTTCTGACATCACAGCTAAACAGTCGGTAAAATGTTTTTCGGAGAACATTTGAGATGAGAAATTGGCGGCAAAGGGTCTGTTTTCATCGATTTTCCCTGCCAATGCTGACCCTGATTCTTCCTTATTTCTAAGCAAGTGTTGCACAGTGTTGCTGAAGGGAGGCAAGGCACTCAGGAACACACATTAACATCACATCCTTGGATTTCACATAGAAATCAGTCCACAGACTCTTACAAGAGGCTAAGCATTCGGGACGGTCTCAGTTTTTAAGTTGCAATCTCCCATTGGCAATACAAAGCGATTTAAGTCTTGTAACTTGTTTCACATAATACCTTTATACAGACTGAAGGAATAAATAGGCAACTGTGAATGAAAAACTATTTTCATTTGCACGGTTTGTATTGATCCCTCCCAGAGCAATATACTAGCCTGGGTATACCCATACTGCCTTGCACGCTCGAATTTCATTTCGAACCTCCAGGCAGTCTGGTAACCAGGGCCGTTTCTTAGCAGTTTTAGGGATCCAATCACAGAACAGGGAGGGACGGCAAGACTATGACGCTTACTACTCAGCAGACGGAAGCTTGTAGTTTTGTAGTTTTCTTAAGGATCCAACATGGCTGCAGCAGACTCCTGTTTCACCACGAAAAAGGATGTTTTAGCCTTGCTTCCGACAGGATTTGGGAAAAGTCTAATCTGCTAATATACCAACTAGCCCCGCTACTAGCGCCGAACTGGAGAAGCAAAGCAGCAAGCAACACGCACACACACTGCCGGTAGACTGTGAGCAGCCAGAGTCAGAACATGCTGCAGAAAAACGTTGCGGAAGCAGAATGGAGCATTTTAGTCTCATAGTAGAGATGGGCTAGTCTGGCTATGTAAACCATAGATGTAAGCATCAAATTCTGTCGCTTTACATACGTCATCTGGTATAACTGATCTGATTGGCTAAGAGCTACGTACAGACGCTTTTGATAGACATTCTGAGCGCCCAATAAACGGCTCTGGAGGATCGTAAACCACACCTCCTCTACGGAGAAATGAACGACTGGTTTCCAGACTAATCTCATTTGTGAAGCTTTCATGAAAATGATTCATTTAACATTATCATCTAAATCCATGGGACAACACATCTTGCTCCTACCTTGACAAAAGCTGCCACAGCTAAGTTGGCACTGCGTGTCTCTTCTGCCAGGTCTTTGTTTTTCCAGAAAATGTGTTCAGACACCGTCTCCACCAGAGTCTCCACACGGCTCAGGTAGGATGAGGGGAAACGCTGGGGCCTGGGAAGCTGTAGGGACACAGAGTCAGTGGGACGTCATCATGCACTATGTCCCAGCTCAGATTATACAAATGCAAAGGAACTACACTGAACCAAGAATGAGAAATGGTTAAACAATCTCATGTTTGCGGCAATGGGAGAAGTAGAGGACGTCACCTTACCTTTACCTTGTCAGAGTCGACCAGATGTTGGGCCATGGACTTGACAATCAGCTCAAAGAAGAACCAGGAGAACTGAAACCAGGAGAAATCAAAGAAAGGTCAATCTTCCTACAATATTTATCCAACTAATCAGCGTGGAAACAGCAGAGGCACACATGATTTTGTTTGAGAGTTTCGCACTGATTTACTTTTCTCCAGGACCTTAGAGGCATAAACAACCTTTTCCATCATTAAAAATAAAGTCAGAAGAATAAATAAACTAAATCGTAGGCATGAGGACGGAGACAAACCTTCAGGACGTTCCTGACTGCTGCCTGCTCATTACTCTTCAGGTCAAAGGTCATCCCCTTAGCCAGCTCCTCGTGAACGGTCCTGAAGCCGTGGGCCTCTGACTTGAAGACAAACTACACACAGGGAGAAGAGGCAAGGAGCCAGTTAAAAGGTGCATATTTAGTCTTTTCATTATCTTTTTGAAAATGTATTGTGGGAGATTTTTATCCCAGCAGCAGTAGAGAGATAAGAGGAAGAAGAGGGAGAGAAAGATCCTGAATTCATACAACAAAGATCCACAACCAGACGCCAGGTGTGCTGCAGTGCATGGTCCAATTGATAGGTTGATTAAAATAAATTAATTTGGCAACTACTTTGATGACCATTAAAGTACTTTCAGAGACAAGGTGCTCAAAAATATAGAGCTCCCGGTTCTAAAATCAGAGAATTCGCTGCTTTCTTTTGTATCATTGTAAGTTATATATTTGAGGTTTTGGACAGTTTGCCAAGACATTTAATAGCACGCTGTAGGATATTGTAATGTTTTGTAATGTTTTCTTTACTGTTCCTGGACTAGATGATTTATTGATTAATTTGTGCAATATTCCATGGTCCATATCCAACTGCTGACTCTTTCTATATTTATTTTTTATCTAATTATTTGCGTATTAGCATGCAAATTAGAATAATCAAGATGTAATTTTAGTATGGGGAACATATTCTAAATAACAAAGACTTAATTTAGAGTTATTTGGACCCAATAACACTTGTAGTTTTGTGTTTTGTTATGTAAGAACAGACCAGGGTTAAGGGAGAAGAACCATTCTTGTGTTTCAACCACCTTATAAAGTCCATACAAAGCAAAGGATATTGAGATCGTAACTCGTATACAACAACTTCCTTACTTACTCCTAATAAGCAATAATTCTGAGGTTATTGAGGGAAAACTCTTAGTTAATGGCTTGTATAAGGCCATGCAAAATAAGCCATTTATAAGTTCTTAATAAGGACTAATTAAGAGCCAGTTTGTTACTAATTTGCATGCTAATAAGCAACTAAATAATGTTGAATACGTGTACCTTAATATAAAGTGTTACCGATTGATATAATATTCCTGCATAGTGCTCTATTCAGGCTTCAGTGAACTGAGCCCCCCTCTCTTCCCTCTGCTCATTGAACACACATGTATTCACACACTCACACACACACTCAGCAGTTTAAATTGGGCAGCGCTATGACTGAACATCATGCCAATCTGTTACTATGGCAACCCTGCTTCCATTAGCCGTGCTCGTCCTCTCCTCTTACCCTCCCACCATCCGTCTCTGCCACCGCTCTTCAGGCACCGCAGTTTTCCTTCACTGTGGCCAACATGAAGCAGGTCTGCTGCTTTCTCCTGCTTTCTTCTCTAATTCCCTCACTGATTTTCCCCCTTAAACAAACACGCCTTGTGTTTCTAATTGAGCGGGCTGAATGTCCTAGCTTGCCTTCGACTCAATCACCCTTTCTTCTCCTTCTTCATCTTCTTTTTTTCTTCTCTCTGCCTACTTCTCTGTTTGTGTTTGCACAGTTTTCTGGGCATACGGCCCTCGCCACGCTCCTGCTGGCCCAGACACACACAAACATACACACATACAAACACACAAAGCCTCAGAAATCAAATAGTCTGTGCAGAGATTCCACTTGTGGAAAACAACAGCCTCCATAATTATCACATGAGCACATGGATGCAAACAAACACACTCAATTCCAAGAATTGCTACCCAGCACACCAAACACACCATCTTCTATGGCAGCTATTCTCAACCTTGGGGTCGGGACCCCAATTGGGGTCGCGAGATGATTTCTGGGGGTCGCCAAATCATTTTGGAAGTCAGCTCTGTCTCCACTGTGTTAAAGTGTTTTAGTCTTTTTGGTCACTTTATGTCTTTTTTTTTGGTCATTTTGTGTGTTATTTGGTCATTTTGTGTCTTTCTTTTTATCATTTTGTGGTCAATTTGTGTCTTTTTTGGTCATTTTTTGTATTTTTTGATCATTTTGTGGTCAATTTGTGTCTTTTTTGGTTATTTTGTTTCCTTTTTATGGTCATTTTGTGTCTTTTTTTAGTCATTTTTGATCATTTTGTGGTCAATTTGTGTCTTTTTTGGTCATTTTGTTTCCTTTTTTTGGTCATTTTGTGTCTTTTTTAGTCATTTTGTGTCTTTTTTGGTCATTTTGTGTCTTTTTTTTCGATCATTTTGTGGTCAATTTGTGTCTTTATTGGTCATTTTGTTTCCTTTTTTTGGTCATTTTGTTTTTTTTTGGGTGATCTGAACTGTGCGTGTGAGATTCTGTTCAGTGAGCGGGTCACGGACAACATGCATGTCAAATTGGGGGTTGCGACTCAAAAAGTTTGAGAACTACTGCTCTATGTTATAATACCTTGATATAGGAGTGCAGGTAGTGATCCAGGTTTTCTTCATGGCACTTTGCAACAATGTGGACCAGCACTCTGCAGACACAGGACAACAAATGAGTTCTTTATTACAGATTTTATCACGAAACAAAAACTGACATTTCTCCTCAATCTTCAACAGTGGAAGTGGATTCATTCTACAATAAAAATGGGATAACAGCAATTTTAAATCCATCCACAGAGCCCCCACCCTAATGTGAGTCCAGCTGTTATGGACATTGCAGTACCGCTGCCTACCTGGTGGTGGCAGTGGTGACCTCATCGTTGTCATTCTGAGTCAGAACCTTGAACAGCTGGTTGAAGAGCACTGGCAGAAATCTGATGATCACTGGGATCCTCTCCATACTGAGGAGACCCTGGAGGACGGTGGAAAACAGGCGTAGGAGGAGGAAGAGGTGGAGACGGGTGGAAATAAATAAGAATCATAAACCATGAAAAGACAAAAAAAAACTAATTATGCTTGGCATAAAGCCGCGTTGCACTGATTTGACCTTTAGCAGCATTAGGTGGACCAGGTTTGGGATTTTGTCTCAGTCACAATACATTAACATTGAGGGGATATAGTGTCTTTTCTCTGACCTTCAGGCAGTTGAGGAAGTTGGAGGTAGGAGGTAGCGAGAGGTCCAGCTCTCTCTTCTGGCACTGCTGGAAGAATCGGTTCAGGTGGGGGTCCTGGCACGGAGAGGAGAAACCATGAATATCAGCAGTGAGCAGCTGCAATAACACTTAGTGGACGGGTTCCTTTTAAAGTAGCAGTTAATCCTAAAATGTGAGTTTCACCACCTCGCTTTGTCAGTCAACATGCCCTTTTCTCAGCCTCATCGTCACAAACAATACATTTTCATAGTTTAAAAAAAAAGATAAAATAAACAACAAGTTTATTGTGATGTTTCTTAGGCTGATGATTGTCCCGTGGAGGCCAGTAGACTTAAAGTAAGTTTTGCTTGGTGACATGAAAAAGTTTTGTTGCAGCAGCAAGGCTTCACAGTGGTACCAGAAAGAGATATCAATATATCCAATCCAATCCACTTTACTTATATAGCACAATTTTAGCAAACACAAGGTTTCCAAAGTGCTGCACAAACAATAGATAGATTACACAATACAAATAGATGTAGTAAACAATAGAACAGTAAGATGCAATAAGATAAAATAAGTTAAAAATGGCATAAAAATAAATAAAATAAAATAAAATGTAAAATGTACTGCCTGCACAAAATAAAATATGCATGTATACAAATAAAAACAAAAAATCATAAAATCATAAAATCAACACTCTACGTGGTGTTAAAAGCCACCGAGAAGAGGTGGGTTTTAAGAAGAGATTTAAAATGAGACAGTCTGATGTGTAGCGGCAATTCATTCCAAAGTTTTATAGAGTTTTATATCTCTATGGTAATGTTTTTGAATCATGATAACGATCAAATCTCAGAAACTCACATGTAGCAATGAACAGGTGACATGCATCAGTCTGAAATTAGCAAATTACACCAAGTTTATCTTTTAAGAATGAATCTGACTTGAAACACTTGTATGAGCAAACCTCACAGGAAAACCAAGAAAACAGACACGTCCTTGCATGACCCACTGAATTTAATGTGTCTTTTATAAAGTGAAAGTATTTACAAGCCACCAGCCGATCAACAGATTGCTGTGCAGTGCTCCAAACATCCTCTCCTGGCAAAGTGGAAACAGAAACGGCCCATTTCCTTGTTTCACGTCCCACGCTAGATAAGAAGTTACCACTTACACTACCCACTAATATTCTCATTTGTTCAGGGGCATCTAAATGGTCATTTTATGTCCATTTCGCCATTCCATACAAGCAGACCCCCATTCATTTGAATCCTGCTGGAGAAAGCCGAGACGGCTCAGACAACAAAAATGGCCAATTACCTCATTTCAGGGTTAAGTGTTCCCTTGAGGCTAAGACCTTGACAGTGCACGTCCTCATTCTGGCTCATTTTAACAAGAATGTAGTGGCTGAAACAATAGGTAGAAACCCAGCCATGCATTCTTTGCACCACTTATCCTCTTCAGGATCATGTGTACCCAGCATTTATAGAACATACACTACCGGTCAAAAGTTTTAGAACACCCCAATTTTTCCAGTTTTTTATTGAAATTCAAGCAGTTCAAGTCAAATGAACAGCTTGAAAGGGTACAAAGGTAAGTGGTGAACTGCCAGAGGTAAATAAAAAAAGGTAAGCTTAACCAAAACTGAATAATAATGTACATTTCAGAATTATACAAGTAAGTATTTTTCAGGAAACAAGAAGTGGGTTAACAACTTAACTCTATGGAGTCTTGGGCTATTTTGTCCATTTTTGAATTCTTTTCATGTCTTTGTAAGTCATTTTGTGTCATTTTTTGGTAATTTTGTGTCTTCTGGTGTCTTTTTTTGTCATTTTGTGTCTTTTTTTGGTAATTTTGTGTCTTTTGGTGTCTTTTTTTGTCATTTTGTGTCTTTTTTTGGTAATTTTGTGTCTTTTGGTGTCTTTTTTTGTCATTTTGTGTCTTTTTTTAGTCCTTTAGTCCAACATAAAATGTGATTTTGAATCTTTTTTTTTTTACTTTCAAAACATTATCATGCTCAATAAAGAATTTTAAATGTGCATTAATTTCAGAGTACACTGAGACATTAAACTGCATAATTTTCAATTAAATTCTGGAAAAGTTGGTGTGTTCTAAAACTTTTGACCAGTAGTGTACCTTGGACACATTACCAGTCGATCACAGTCTCAGGAAGCCAAAACAAAGAAAACAAAGCCAGATGATGGTCCTACCTGAGTGTATACTGTGGAGACGACATTGGTGGACACTTTGAAGATGGTTTTTCCTCCATCGACCCACTTCACGTCTGCTCCATTCTGTAAAAAGAGTCAATTTAATACATAATGATTAATATCCTTATTTCCTCACAAATTAATCTTTTTTTTTATTATTCAGCAGTGTCATTAATATTTATGCACCCTGTGCTTCTCTTCCTCCCTCTCACCTTGGTGTTGCTGGCTTCCTTGATGGCCAGGTATCCAGGCGGCAGGTTACAGGACACGGGGACGCTGAACTCTTGGGACGACAGACGGCCTTCTTTGAGGAGAGGCAGCCAGGAAAACCCCACTAAATACAAAACACAGAGTATTAAATAGTGGACCACCAGCCACAAAATACACAGTGGTGTTCCAATCCCCATACTTCCCGTACTTACTATACTTAGTTTGAGTACGCAGGGTGTTCCGATTCCGATCGCGGCGAAAAGAAGTGAACCTAAAGGACCCGGATGTTGCCCTCATAACGGTCAAAACGCTGAGTGTGGAATGATGTACACTATACGCAATCAACGGCCGCCATCTTGTCTACGTAGCGGAAGAGGCGGAGCTAGGCAGAGCCGCTCAGCTCGAAAAAATTCTCCACATTTGCTGCGTTAATGGAGCCATATTGCCGGATTGTAGAAGTAAAGATTAAACAACACAAAGGGTAATTTTTTTGCGGGTGACGAGCCGCGGTGGCTGTTGCGAGAGTAATTTCCGGTAAGTGCATCACGGAGTATTAGATTTGGAACAACACTCACCTGCTGAAATCTGCGTACTTAGTAAGTGCGGATAGTGTGCTGCGTTTAAGTGTACTCATGGAAGTATGGGGATTGGAACATAGAGAGTGGCATATTAAGTTTCACTCACCTGGAGTCTCGAGGGCTTCTTTCCTCTTGGAGTTGGTCTTAGCGTTGATGTCACAGGTGACGTGGTAAAAGGAGAAAAGAAGGTGGTGCTTTTCATGAAGTTGAGTTGGAAGTTCAATCTTCACCTGGAAACACAACAGCAGGTAACGGGTCATATTAGGAGATGAAGGAATGAATGCCTTTATTGTCATTGTATGTCAAATACAGAAATTACTGTGCAGCTCCTACAGAAACATAAAGTCCACATATTGACACAAACACATTCCACCTAGAACGATGAAAATTTAAAAGATAGAGAAGAAAAAAAAAATTAAAATTAAAATAAAATACAAATACAAATTAAAAAAATGAATATATATTTAGAGGTAAATTTATCTGTAAACATGTAAAAAAAAAAAAAGTTTTAAAAATAAAAAATATAATATGTATATTAAAAAATAATAAATGAATACATAAAATAATAAAAAATAAATAAATATTGAGAGAATATCAAAAATATAGAATATATTTACATCCATATAAATAAAAGTGTGTACTGGCTTGTACCGGATGCTGTAGTTTGGTGAGTTGTATTATTTAACATGCAAAAAAATAAAAATAATAATAATAATAAAAATCATGAAAACATAAAAAAAAAAAAATATATATATATATATATATATATAAATATAAAAGAATAATAAAAAAAAAAGAATACATATTGAGAGAATAATAAAGATATAGAATATATATACATCCATATAAATAAAAGTGTGTACTGGCTTGTACCGGATGCTGCAGTTTGGTGAATTATCTGCAAACATGTTCTGGTTTATGATCTGAAGAATGCTAAAACTAAAGTCAGATCTCTTTTTCCGGCTTTGCTGATATCTATGTGTTGATTCTTCACACCCGTTTACCTCATCGTAGAAGTCAGGGTTCTGGGAGTGATGCAGGACTGTGGAGGAGGCTGCTGTGCAGAGGACTGGACCTCCTGGCTTGCCGTAGATGCACTGGAAAAACAGCAGCAGTGGGAGAAGAAAAAAAAAGGGGGCAAAATAAAGTCATGCTCAGCTGGTTTCTCATGATAGACAGAGTTTTATTGGAGAAAATGGAGTCGTCTAAAAGCCAATAAATGTCCCATCAGCATGTTTTTGGACGGCGTTCTACCTTTAAAGGTTTGGCAACTTCTTCGTCTGAGCTGCGGAACTCCACATAGACTGCAAGGTTACGAGCCTGCGAACAAGAAGACCATTGTAACGTTAATAAAAGTGAATAATAAAAGTATATGAAGTATGTATAACACAAGAGGCATGTAGTTAGTGAATTTTAATCTAAGGTTACTCCCAAACGGTCGTGATGTACACAGGTATTTAACTGAAGTACAACTAGTAAACTAGTGAAATGTTACATGTATAAGTAATGCATTTTAAACATTACTTAAGTAAAAGGGCAAAAGTATGATTGTTATTCTTGTTATATTTAACCCTCCTGTTATGTTGCGGGTCAAATTGACCCATTTCAAAGTTTAAAAAACTAAAAATAAATAGTTGAAAGTATTTTTTCGGGATGAAACTTCTTCTGCTAGGCTTAATAAGTGGAATCAACATAAAAAATTAAAATGGTTCATTTCACATATTTGCATGTTTATATTACATAGATACTGTTCAATGGTCAATCTGACCCTGAAAAGAAGAGGTGAATAAAATTTTCAAAAACTCAAAGTCATGTAAAACTATTGTAATTTATATGTGGGTCTTTCCAATGTACATAAAGCTTTAACATGCATTTTTTTTAAATGAAAAATGAGTGAATTATCCTCATTGAACCATGATCAGTGAGAGGTAAAGAACATCATTGCACAAAATATTGATTGAAATGGTTAGTAATGGAGTTATTAATGAAATATAAATAATGTTTATTCAGATTTTCTGGTTTCTGACACTTTTGGGTGATTAAACATGCCCACGAACATTATTGCTGTTCCTGAGAAACAACAGAACAGGAGGGTTAAAGGTACAGTTTGTAACTTTACTTTACTTAACTATAACATTTTTTTCCTCATACTTGTTGAAACTGTCACTATATTCTGAGAGTTGCACATGTTACAGATCATCTGTAAAAAATCTTTGACTGTGAGATGTAGTGGAGTTTATGTAAAGTTGTATAAAATAGAAATACTCAAAAAAAGTACATCAAAATTGGGTAACGCTTTATATTAAGGTCCTTGTAATAACCATTAATTAACAAGTAATAAGGCCCTTGTAAGTCCTTACAAGATGCTTATTAACATTATTGTGTGTTTATAAGCTTATATAAGTGTTAATAATGGCATTACAAACACCCATGACCCACCCATTATGTCTTTGCCATGCCTTTATTAATCTTATTTTGTTTGCTTATTGATATTAAAATATACTTTATGGCTCATCTATTATAAGTTAACTATAAGTTAACTATGCTTTTTGCAACTACCGGATCTAAAGCGAGAACAATGCCTTATTACTTGTTAATTAATGGTTATTACAAGCAGCTATTCTCAACCTTGGGGTCGGGACCCCAATTGGGGTCGCAAGATGATTTCTGGGGGTCGCCAAATCATTTTGGAAGTCAGCTCTGTCTCCACTGTGTTAAAATGTTCATGTGTTGATGTGTTTTAGTCTTTTTGGTCACTTAATGTCTTTTTTTTCGGTCATTCTGATAATTTTCTGGTCAATTTGTGTCTTTTTTGGTAATTTTGTTTCCTTTTTTTGGTTTTTTTTTTTTTTTTTTGGGTCATTTTGTGTATTTTTTTGGTCATTTTGTGTATTTTTTTTGTCATTTAGTGTCTTCTTGGTCATTTTGTGTCTTTTCTGGTCATTTTGTGTCTTTTTTGGTCATTTTGTTTCCTTTTTTTGGGTGATCTGAACTGTGCGTGTGAGATTGTGTTCAGTGAGCGGGGGTCGCGGACAAAATGCATGTTAAATTGGGGGTCGCGACTCAAAAAGGTTGAGAACTACTGATTACAAGGACCTTATTATAAAGCGTTACCCAAAATTGTACTTAAGTACAGTACTTGAGTAAATGTACTTGTGACACTCCACCACGGCTCTCAAATGATGCTTTAAAGTTCCTGCCGTTACCTTGGCGAAGCTCTTCTGGCTGTCATACTTGAGGTGTTTGGGGTAAACGTAGATGTGGTTCCTGTAGACGCGGTGCGGCTGCGTAAACTTGGTGGTGTCCTGGACGAACTCCTCCACCTCCACGGTCGGCTGATGTTTGCTCAGCTCCTCAAAAGGCTTCACCGGTACATAGGAGGATGTCACACAGTCTGAAAGCACAGGAAAGAGAGAGTTTCAAATACATAGCATAGAAGAGAAGCAGAAAGGAAGAACGAGGAATAGTATTTCCTCTAAAAGTGTACGTACTAGGATGCTCCATCGGCACATAGTCGACTGCAATGTCCAGCGCCCCAGGAATAGTCTGCAGTTTGCTTGCCTTCTCAGCCCTGCATATGCAAAAAATTTGAATTAATTTACATTTAGTCATTAAGCACAGCTGTTCTCAACCTTGGGGTCGGGACCCCAATTGGGGTCGCGATATGATTTCTGGGGGTCGCTAAATCATTTTGGAAGTCAGCTCTGTCTCCACTTTGTTAAAGTGTTCATGTGTTAATGTGTTTTAGTCTTTTTTTTGTCATTTTGTGTCTTTTTTGGTCATTTTGTGGTCAATTTGTGTCTTTTTTGGTAATTTTGTTTCCTTTTTTGGTAATTTTGTGTCTTTTTTTAGTCATTGTGTGTCTTTTTGGTAATTTTGTTTCTTTTTTGGGTCATTTTGTGTCTTTTTTGGTCATTTTGTGTCTTCTTTAATTATTTTGTGGTCAATTTGTGTCTTTTTTGGTAATTTTGTTTCCTTTTTTGGTCATTTTGTTTATTTTTTGGGTCATTTTGTGTCTCTTTTGGTCATTTTGTGGCTTTTTTTAATCTTTTTGTGGTCAATTTGTGGCTTTTTTTGGTCATTTTGTTTCCCTTTTTTGGTCATTTTGTTTCTTTTTTGGGTGATCTGAACTATGCGTGTGAGATTCTGTTCAGTGAGCGGGGGTCACGGGCAACATGCATGTTAAATTGGGGGTCGCGACTCAAAAAGGTTGAGAACTACTGATTTTTATCCAAAGCGACTTACAGGAAGAATAAAAACAAACAATCAAGGTATAGTGCAATAAGAGCTATTAGTGCATCAATAAGTGCTAGTGACTAGGAGTCATAAGTCATAATAATGTCATAAAAACTGTTTATCCTGCCTCAGAGAAGCCTTAATGACCTACAGCACCTTACCTTCTGTACTCAGACACCAGCTTCATCAAGTCTTCTGTGGAAATCTTGTTGCTCTCCTGTTTGAAGAGAGGAGAGAAACGAGACTCTCTGTCCAGCGCCCCGTGGTTGTCCTTAAACACTGACCTATAATAGATCGAGAGACATTAGATCCAGTGGAGAGAACGTGGGAGATAAACTGTTTAGACAACCCAGCCTCCAACCAGGAGCACTGACCTGACAGACCAGGCGAAGGGCATACGGTATTTTCCCAGTTTACTACAAAACTGTTTGTTGGATTTCAAAATCTTCTGAACAGTCTGTAAAAGGGCAGAAAGAGAGAGAGAGAGAGAGAGAAGGACAGAGGGAAATGTTAGCCAGACATCACAGCTGATGTTTTTAAATACAATGAGATGTGATCTGCATCAGAGTGGCAGACTAAATACATGCAGCAGGTTGAATGTCTGTTGATTCACTTAGCCATTTAAACAAGGAGCACATGGAGCGGGGAAGCCAGGAAATGTCTTGGATAGAATGTCGGAAAAAAAACTAATTTCCAAACTATCTGACAGGACTGGCATTCAGTGATGAAGATAAACTCTGGCCTTGCAGGAAAAACATTTTATAAATGTCAGGCATTTAACTGTTGGAGTGGATTAAGCCATTTCCCGTACAATAAATGCCCTACCAGCATGTTTTGAGAGCAGTTTTTTCCAGCTTGTTTCATGAGATAAGACGATTTAAAAAGGTTTAGCTCCACATTGTCGGTCAATGCTAGAAATTTAAATATTGATGCAAAGTGAGAATGACCAAAGTGGCTTTCTGACCTTGCTGGAGTCTGTGTTCTTGATGTAAGGTTCTGCCCCGGTAGCAATATTTCCCATCAGCACTTTTTCCACTCTTGCCATCATCACTATGTCTGGATGTGGGTTGGTGACTGAGAAGATGGCCTGCATGGAGAACATTAGAAAGACATATTAGACTCATAATAATAATAATAATAATACATTTTATTTGGAGGCGCCTTTCTTGGCACTCAAGGACACCGTACAAAAAAGATAGAAAAGATTCAGCAATAAAATACAATAAAATACACAGAATTAATAACAATACAATACAAAAGATAGATTGTCTACATGTTAACCCAGACCTGGGCATTGGGCGGCCCGCGGGCCACATCCGGCCCGTTGGCTTTCCTTGACGGCCCGCGTGAGGTTACCAAGAAATTAGAAATCAATATAACCGCAGTGCTTTTATTTTGAAAAAAAAAAAACAGCAAACATTATGATTAGCACTAGAGCTAACAAGCACTTTTACTATAGTTAAGACAACAAATATAGCCACTAATATATATGACAGAATAAAATAAACTTTAACAAACCTTGTGTCCTGTCAGTCAGCCACTATAGACGCTTTTTAGATACTTTATATCAACTTTATATGAATTACTACGCACTCGTTATTATTTACCGTTCGTTTTTCATTTAACCGTTCTACCTGTTATTTCCTGTCACTACCTTTCAAAATTAAAGCACCCGTTTTACACTGGACGGCACCTTTTCAAAATAAAAGCATCACAACATTGTAAAACACCTTGACATGAAAACATGAAAAACAATCTGTATAATACAAAAACATAAATATGAACCTTGCTAAAGGTCATTTACAGTTGTGTTTAAAATAAATGTTAAAGTGATATAGTGATTGGAGTATTTACTACTTTTTACTGCTATACTTGATTTACTCCACATTAACAGTCTTATCATAACATGTATTCCTATCAGTAGCAGCTCAAAACCAGATAATTTACTGTGTTTTATAAAGCGATTAAATTAATATTAAGCAGAATTTAGTTCTGAGTTTTGGTCCGGCCCCTGCAACCTTCGTGGTATTGGTCATGTGGCCCCTTGGTAAAATGAATTGCCCACCCCTGTATTAGAGTCATCTACATGTTAAATGCCGAGTAAGGGATCTATGAAGCGTCCTCGTACCTGTTTGGGAAAACGTAACCAGTGCTCCAGGTCCAGACTGAGGCTACAGTCTCCTGGCTTCTTCTCAGCAGGGGAGCTCAGACCGTTCTCCTGACCTCCGACCCCTGTCCCGGGACCAGCAGTCCCGTTACTGCAGCCTCCGAGCATCTGACGCACCGCCTCGTGGTTCAGGTCCACGTGGAAGTCTGCGGACACCTTCCTCCCTTCTCGTACGTCCAGCAGAGCCAGCGACAAGAAGAAGGGTTCAATCTGAGGAGGCAGATTCAGCTCAGTCACTCTCAGTCGTATATGAAATAGACCTTTATTTCACAGAAACATGTTAACCCTTTGATGCACAACATGGGTCTAAAGTGACCCGACTAAGTTTTTATATTCTATATCTTCGCAATAAATTAATTTCATCATTCAGTATTGCAGGTTATCCTCAAATAACTTGTTTTTGATCATCATACATCCTAATTATTTTTCATTTCTTACTTTTTGAATAAAACCCCTTTTTTAAAAAAAATCACTACGCTTCTAATGCACAAGGTCTTGACCCATGCACCAATCACCAGTTTAAAACCTGACAAAGAAGACACAAATATTCACTATCCTATGTTGTTAAATTGATGTTTTTCCAATAGAAATGATTATTTGGTGGCTCTAATAAGTCTCAAATGTTAAAATATGTGATTTTCCAATGTAATCTGGTGGTTCTAACAACCCTTTAAAGTTAAACCTTAAAAATAAGACAAAATAGTTACACATACTGTATACTCAAATTGTTAATTTAGTGTATCACTTTTTGTATCACAACGCTTCTAATGCACAAGCTCATTTTTGACCCATGTGTGTAAACTTGATGTAATAATACAAAAAATATTTTTCTTCATAAAGTATGAAAGGAAAAATGGATATAATGATCTGTTGTAATAATAAAAGATATTCAAACACACAGCCAGCATGAAATAACATGGGAAATGAATGTGGGTCATTTTTGACCCATGTTGTGCATTAGAAGGTGTTTATATGTTGTGCATCAAAGGGTTAATGCAGAAGTCAGATTTAAGGCGTGTTTGAATGATTGTCTGGAAGTGTAAAAGACTTATGGTTTACGATCCTCACATTGGTGACCGGTCCAGTTTCAGTCTCGTTGATGCAGCCCTGCAGCATCAGGTTGAGTGATCGGCAGGTTATCATGAACCTTCTGCCCAGTTTCTCCTCAAACGGACGCACTGGTGCATTTTCAACTGACGAGTGTTCGGCCCGCGGGCTTCGCAGAACCTGTGGTTAGTAAAACACAGAATTTTTACTCATGAGATCTGGTTAAAAACTGCAGCATCACCACAAACATAAACATTAGATTTATTGGTAACTCTTTATATTAAGGTCCTTGTAATAACCATTAATTAACAAGTAATAAGGCATTGTTCTCGCTTTAGATCACTTTAGCTGCAAAAAGCATAGCTAACTGTTAACAAGTGCATAGTTAACTTATAATAGATGAGCAATAAAGTATATTTTATCTCTGTAGAGTGAAATTTGCGGCCTGGAGCACAGTTTTCAAATGTATTCTTTGACAGTTTTTTCTCTCCCTCTGCACTCTGGCGATGATGTCACACACTGTGACACGAACATTCCGTGCAATACACACCCATTATAATCTCAGAATTTCTCCAAAAATGATCATGGTCATTGAACAGGGATTGATAAAAAACTATATGACCTATCGAAACGTGGATTAATACACCGATACACAAGACTTGTGTCTACTGTTTAAAGTTTAAATGGAGTCTCTAGGTGAAATTATGCCAGAGGAGTAGATGTTTAAAAATCTCCAATTATTGTTCTTTTTCGCTCATTTTTTTTTGGGCCGTCCCATTCACTTCAATGCAAAATTTTGGGCAGTTTTTCAAGTAATATTAATAAGCAAACAAAAGACTAATAAAGGCATGGCAAAGACATAATGGGTGGGTTATGGGTGTTTGTAATGCTATTATGAAGAATTATAAGATACTCATGAGGCTTTTATTAATGTTCTTATTATACATCTCTTATAGCCTGCTATTAGCTGTATTATAATGCCATTATTAACACTTATATAGGCTTATAAACACACAGTAATGTTAATAAGCATCTTGTAAGGACTTACAAGGGCCTTATTACTTCTTAATTAATGGTTATTACAAGGACCTTAATATAAAGCGCTACCGATTTAGTAGAATAAAACATTGCATGAAGTTAAACATGATGTATGACATACAGTATGAAGATAAACACTATATAAAATAGAAAAATAAACTATGCAGACACTGTGTTTACATACAGGAGTATCAGGGTCCAGTGAGAACAGATTCAACCTCTCTTCTCTCCTGGCAGAGCGAATTCCTTCATCGGTCTCAGAGATATACTGTTACGGAAGAGATAGCAAGAGGGACAGAAAGAGAGAAATAATAAATTATTATTAATTATGATATCAGTAAAAACAGCAAAGGTTTTCTTGGACTTATGAACAATTTTGTCAGAATGGTCAAAACCTCCAAATGGTTCCTTTAAATAGGCTCAGTTGTGCTCTGCATGTACAGTTAATAACAATAGTGGCAACTGCAGGCAGTAGTAGCAAAGGTATACTTCAGAGTTAAAACACCTTTTCCAAAGTCAAATTCAAGCACTTTTCAAGCATTTTTAAGGTGCAAAAAGAAAAAAATGACCAAAATAGACACAAATTGACTACAAAAATGATAAAAAAAAGACACAAAATGACCAAAAAAGACACACAATGACCACAAAATGATAAAAAAAGACACAAAATGACCTAAAAAGACACAAAATGACCAAAAAAAGACACAAAATGACCAAAAAAGACACAAATTGACCACAAAATGATCCAAAAAAAGACACAAAATGACCTAAAAAGACACAAAATGACCAAAAAAAGACAAAAAATGACCAAATAAGACACAAAATGACCAAAAAAAGAAACAAGATGACCAAAATAGACACAAATTGACAACAAAATGATCAAAAAAGACACAAAATGACCAAAAAAGACACACAATGACCCAAAAAAGAAACAAAATGACCAAAAAAAGACACGAAATGACCAAAAAAGACACACAATGACCAAAAAAAGACACAAAATAACCAAAAAAAGACTAAAACACATTAACACACACTGACTTCCAAAATGATTTGGCGATCCCCAGAAATCATCTCGTGCCCCAAATTGGGGTCCCGACCCCAAGGTTGAGAATAGCTGGACTAGATTATATTTCAAGCAGTTTTTAATCCTTCAAAAGCTTTCGAACCCTGGAAACACTACATTAAAAATCAAGTGTTTTCCAAGGATTTCCAGCACCAATTTGAAGAAGAAGAGCTGACAGCTTCGCCAACCTTTGCCAGCTCCGGATTGATGCCGTTCTCTGTTGTCGTATCTTCATTCTCCTGCAAACAGCAGTCGCTCAACGACAGGTCGAACACATCTGGAGACAGAAACAAACACGGTCAGGACTCCTGAGATTGACTTTTGTTAATGTGTGATGAGCGCCAACACCAAGTGGATGGGGAAGTTTATCTAAGCAGTCCATTTGTTCCCGAAAGGTTAGAGGCCATATAACATTTGAAACAGGTTCAATGAATACACTCTAACCTGAGCCAGCGGACATATATTCATCTCAGAATAAAATATGACTCCATTTGTGGTATTTACGGGTAATCAGGCAGGCAGGCAGGCTATAATATAGAAATAGAAATATACCCGTCATGTGCCTGGAGCCATTCTTCCCAAAGGCCACGCTGAACAAAATGGCTCATTAATGGTAGGTCGCCACACGCTCGCAGCTTGATTTAAAGGCATGCTAACAGACCACAGAGCCATGACGGCGGAGGCTATTACATCATTCCGCCACTTTTCACTCGGCCAAGTCTCAATAGTCTGTCGGAGTGTGTTATATGTTACAGCCCGTGGTCCCAGGCCTGAGCTTTCAGAGCTGGCACATAAAGTTCAGTTTTATGAAATATGCTGCCATGTAAACTCCTCTAATAACAAGGTATGATGTATTGAACAAAGGTGGAGTCACTGCTTGGTGTCGGGCCTCATTTCCTGATAAGTGATGTGATGGACTGAGCCTTAGCCCAGCTGAAATATCCCATTAAGTTCAGATATTATTTAGTAAGTCAGACAGAGAGGAGAAGGTTACATTTTTGCTGACATTGAGAATAAAATCTTCCTCTCTTTTAAGGGCACCATGATTTATACATGTGTTGGAATTATGCTAAAAATTTCCTCTCCTTAAATACCCCTTTCGCCACTAAATTACCATTTGTGCTTCCATCATCTCTGCTCTTTCCAACTATAACCGTCGTAGGTAGACTTTGTGTATTGGCTGAGTATAAAAACAGCAGCGGGCTCACCCTGCCGATGGTCGGTGAGGTCCAGACTCTTGCGGTCGGGAGCCGGACCGTCGTGGGGACTGATCTGGAGGATGCGGGTCAACGTGCTGATCCACTCTTCCATGTCCTGCTCGCTCTCCGCGGCCAGCACGAAGTACGTAACCTCGTTCATCTTCAGCTCAAAGGCATGTTTCCTCAGACGGTTATTCTGTAGGGGGATGAATGGAAGGATGGATAGGATAATGTGGTTACATGACAAAACCAAAGCTTGGTTCAGTTTTTGGAAAATGTGACTCTTTCTTCCACATGCAGAATGGTACTGGACGCTGAATTATAAACATGGCCTTGCTTAGCCTAGTTTCTGGATGTCTAATGGATAAGGAAATCCCCTCGAAAGACATCTAAAACATCATAAAACTGTTAATTTGCCGCAGGGGAGGACTAAACTCAGCTCCCTCTAATCTCAGACACCACCCCCCCTATTTTTGTTTTATTTTTATCTATTTTTTTTTAGTTTGTTTGTTTTTTGTTTTTTTTAATTATTATTTTTTATTATTAATATTTCTGACTTGATGTATTTTATTGTATTTATTTTATTGTTATTATTATTATTATTATTTAAATATATACATATATATATATATTTACTTTTTTTTGTTTTTTTTTTGTTATTCATTCATTCACTTATTTTTTTGTTATTTTGCTTTCTTTCTTTTTTTGTCTGTGTGTGTGTGTGTGTGTGTGTGTGTGTGTGTGTATGTGTGCGCTGTTTGTCCCAGTGTGGTTCTGACCTGATGTGGGTGGGTTTGTGGATGGATGGGTGGGATTGGGCTTAGAGTTCTTGTCGTTATACTGTTATACAATACATTGTCATACTGAATGTCTTTTCCCCACGCTGTTAGATACCACTATATGTCATTTTATTGGAAAACCTCAATAAAAAGATGTGGAAAAAAAAAAAAATTGTTAATTTGCCTGTTGTTGTCATAACAAGAAAATTACGTTTGGAGAAGGAACAGTGCTGCTGTACTTTTAGATAGATAGATGCATTCATTCCACAATAAGACGGATAAACACAAGGCTGTATTCACATACAATTAAACTGCTGGAGATACAAATGCAGTAAATCTAAGAGCTCATATTCAATGTGGTCCTCTAAGGAGAGAAAGCCACAGCTCTCAAAACCCACAGACAGAACATGCAGCAATTACTCTAAACAGCAAGTAGAGGCATTACTGAAACTTATGAGGCTGTCAGTCACTGGGTGAATAAATGAAATGTAATTCTTTCAAAAAATAAATACCAATCCCTTTGGAGCAACACAATAATTTACAATAACTTCACCTTGGTCTGTGATGTCAATATGGCCAACATATGCCTCATTTTTAAGCAAGAAGCAATAAAAAAACAAAACAAATTTCCTGAGTTTTGTTTGGATGTTCTTAGGTTTTTAGGTTGTATTTTATTTGCACAGTTAGAATTACATAAAATGACAAAGATAACATATAATGTAAAGTGCAGGGAGAGGCAGAAAACCCAGATGGGTTTATTTAAACTGATAATAGAAAAAACAAATGTATAACATCAACAAGTTATAATGACAATAACATTAATTGATTAGTAGCCATTTATTTCTGTAATTCATCAATGTTTTCTTATTTTTATATTAACACATTCTTGTTTTGTGCTGTGATTTGTCAGAAATGGAGCCTGAAGTTTTCCTATACTAAATATAAGTTTACAGTCTAGCGATATCTAGCCTTTTTTCATGGTTTTCTTGGGAATGATTTTGGTTATTATCAAGAAAACCATGTTAAATGTCTAGATATCAGCTCTTAAATTAAACTCTTATCAGCTGTTTTTGTTGTTATCATTATATTTGTCCAAACAAATGAACCTTTAGTTGTACCAGACATTATAATGAACAAGAAATTGAAGAAAACAAGGGTGGTCTAATCATTTTTTCCATGACTGTATGTTGAATGTAGTGTTTATTGTGTTGTGCTCTACATATATGACATGCTGTAACTCACCTGTACCACACCGGTGCACGAATCAAGGAAGATGCACCCTTTGGGTTCCTTGGAGATCTTTTCATCTTTGTAGAAGTTCATGATGTAAGAGTTATCTGTTAGCTGGGTGAGCTGGAAATATCTCCTCTTGAATGACTGCAAAGACAGAATAAAAAATGAAAATTAATTCACCAGGTTTAAGGGCAAAGTCATAGATCACTAATTGGTTGGATTAAGCTTATGTAATAAAAAATGACCCCAAAACATAAAAAAGTAATTGAGAAATATCCGCTAAAGTACAAATTGTAATATAGATGGTGATATTGATATAATAATACTTCACCTTTACAAACTAATTGTGGGTAAAATTTCATCAAGTGGAGTCATAATTACAGTTCAAACTATTTTTTTTCCTTTCTTTTTTTACATTTTTTACCAGTTTGGACAACGAGGTGTAACATGCTCTGCACTTTATATATTTATATAATTACAGTATTGTTTTAATGCATACAATGGCACTAAATTGATGGTACAGTGAATGAATGACATGAATATACTAAGTGCTGAGAGAATGACAATGTATCTTTTCTATTTACTATTTATTGAGATGAGATGATAAGAATGTATCTTGTTATTTACTATTTATTATGCTTTTTTTATGAGTCCAGTACCTGAGTGCATTGAATTTGGTTGTATTTCTGTGCAATGAAAAATAAAAATCTAATCTAATCTAATGAAAACAGGGGGACATCTGAGGATAAGGGTGAAAAAAAGGCAGTAAAAGTGTGTGTGTGTGTGTGTGTGTGTGTGTGTGTGTGTGTGTGTGTGTGTGCTTGTGCATGAAAAGGGAGAGCACCAGACATTTCCTCACCCGAACAGTGATGCTATTGTTGACGGTGCTGTTAAAGTTCCCTTTGTAGAGCCAGCCTGAGCGAAACACACCGATCCCTCCTCCTCCACCACCTCCTCCCCCTCCTCCTTTGGACGAGGACAGGGAGGTGGTATCCTGTAAATCACAAACATTAGATACATTAACTTTCCATTCATCACTCTGACACAGAAGAGGAGCAGATGATCAATAGAGAAAAGGAGACTTTCTAAGACTCGCTGTGTCTTAGGACGACTATTTGTCAGTCAAATTATGTCTGTAAACAACGTAATGAGCTAACCGCCCCTTGCAAAGTATATTTTAACAGCTTTAAGGCAACAGTAAACTAATTTAAAACAGGATGTGTCCAGTATGTAATGCGTTCCTTCTAAAAGCCATTACTGACCTCATCCTTGTCAATGTCCTCGTGGTCAATCTCAAAAGAATGGGATGGCAGCTTCTCTGCTTTGTACAGTTTCCTATAGAGGCACAGGGAAAGAAAAATGTGGAATTCTGATAATGAATCATATCGACTGAAAGAGAAAATGATTTCAGGGATTTAATTAGTCCACTCTATTTGAGTGCTGCAAATGAGTGTGGGTGGCTGACTCTGCTCCATCGTTCTCCGTCAGGAGTCGACAATAGCCGGTCCTCGCTCCATCACCGCTCCACTGATTTCACTGGCTGACCCTTCTTTGTGTGCGAGCCATGGGATGAAATGCCTTTGTGTGTGTGTGCCCTGAGCTGCAGACAGCTCGGCTGCAGTCTGCGGAGGGTAACGCTGGAACCACCCTCCGCTAAAAGTCACACAGTCGTAAAAAGCTGTCTGAAAAAATCCTCTTAAAGGGGGGACTATGTTTAGAAGATTTCTGGTGATTGTGGGCTGGCCGCTGACACAGGAATGCTAATATTGGCCTGCACAGATGAATAACGCTCCACTCAATCACAGTAGTGACAGCCACACATATATACAGTAGCTGTAGATTCCCATTGTGTTACGGCATCCCTGGTGGATTTCAACGTGCAACTTAAGCTTTCAGTTCATGGTCGGTTAGCTTGTCAGCCTTATAAACAAACAATCCAACAGTGGTGTTTGTGCTTTTATGCCAATTCCACAGCTGCAAAGAGACAACTAAAGTTATGGTATGATTGTGCTCTAACTTATGTTTAAGCTGCACTTTATAGTTCAATCTGGATGTCAGGTCAGAGGTCATGTGAACTGACGGAAAGAATACAGTGGCAACCCAAGGGACAGAGCGGGGACATTCCTGCGGTTGAGAGCTGTAACTCTGGGTCAGTCTCACTGGGACTGACAAAACTCCACTTGACTGACAGACAGCCTGATTTAAATAAATGTCTGACTGACTGACTGACTGACTGACTGGGTGTTTGATCGGACGACAGACGTTTAAAAAAGGGACTGATGGAGCACTAAGAGTTAACATTTGTGCGATTGGAATTTCCTCCTCTTTGACTTGTTTCTCACTCAACACCAGCCAGCATCTTGTTCTTGTTAATGACCTCCCACTAAAAAATGACCCACCTTCACTAAACCCCTTAAATAAAGCAGCTTGACTGAATTTTAAAACCCAAATCTATTTTGCATGAAGACACAACCAGTCATTCATCATAAACTTTGTGAATATCTAGGTTTTCCCTCTTATAGTGCAGAAAAAACGGGTTTATTTATTTAGTTTTGCTAAACTGCATAGGTGTCAACATGATTTAAATAAATGTCTGACTGACTGACTGACTGACTGGCTGACTGGGTGTTTGATCGGACGGCAGACATTTAAAAAAGGGACTGATGGAGCACTAAGAGTTAACATTATATAACATATTGGAATTTCCTCCTCTTTGACTTGTTTCTCACTCAACACCAGCCAGCATCTTGTTCTTGTTAATGACCTCCCACTTCAGTGTAACAAATTGTGGTTATGCTTGATGTTCGCAGCTACTTCTGGCTCTGGTTGTTCGTGAGTGGAAAAAAAAAATCCAGCATGTTTTTAATCAAGTCAGAAGGTCAAACAAATCGGAATCCATATTTTGTTACACTTCCAAATCATCAAACATTTAATGTAGCGGCTGAAACAACTTTACATTAGAAAATATGCTTTATGGCAGGTTATTGTTATAATGAGAACCTACAGGGCTGATTAACATACTTATTATGATTTAGAGTTTAGGTACTAATCCTATAAAAGTACTTTTTCAATGCTTTACTATGAGAAAAACAAACATTTAATTGATCAGAGCACGAGTAAACACGATTATAAATCTGATCAATGGCAGCTTTCTAGAATTAAAAATAGACATTGACCGATTTCAGCTCCAACAGCCATATATATACATAATCAATCCCAATCCACCAATAAAAAGAAGACTGAGGACTGACTGATTGCAAGTCATGAATCTTTCTAACTGCGGGGAGAGAGTGTATTTTTGGAGTAATGGGTGTTTGTCTTCAGGATAACAGGCTGTCGGAGAAATGGGCTTATAGTCCAATGGGACATTGTTCAGACTATTGTGGTTTTGGAATAATACGCTGTTGGAAGAATGGCACGGAATCCAAAAATCAAAGTGTAACAATGGTTTTGTGCCGGACTAATTTTTGACTGAGCGTAGTGGCATCCTGGTGTCTCCACTGGATGACAGAAAGTCTTTATGCTTGAGCAAATGATGAGGATACTGTGTTTATTTATTTTGATTTTTTTACACTGGTTGTCATTTTGTGTTGTTGTTCTTTTCCTTGTGTTGTTGTTTCTTTTCCTTGTGTTGTCGTTTCTTTTCCTTGTGTTGTTGTTTCTTTTCCTTTCATATGTATGTGTGCGTGTGTTTGGGTATGTATGCAAATGTGGGCGCGTGTATGTATGTATGTATGTATAATTTCGCTGTATAGGTAAATTATATTTATGTTTTTGTAATACAAGACATGTTTAGGCAAGGATGTTAACTAGTCATATTTAAGGAGAGGGGGTTGGAGTTTATAAGTTTTACTTCTTCTCACTCCTTTTCGAATATGTATTCTGTCATGTTAAATGTTTTGTCCGACTCTTTTTTTATTTATTATTATTTGTTTTCATATTCGAAATAAACTTAAATCAAATCAAAATCAAAAAGCAAGCAGTAGTCTGCTGACCCAGGCTAGTGGTTTCCCAATGCTTCCAGTCTTTATGCTAAGCTAAGCTAAGCTAACCATCTGCTGGCTGTAGCATCCTATCGACCAGTTGTGGAAGAAATATTCAGATCCTTTACTTCAGTCAAAGTACTGATACCACACTACAAAATTAACCCACTACAAGTAAACCCACTCAAATTGTGATACATATTCCAAATATACTATAAGATTATTTTCATTGATGCATTTATGAAAGCAGCATTTTGCCGAAGTCAAGTCAAGAGCTAATTTTAACGACTCAATATACCATTTTTGTTGTCTCAACTTTCTGTATGGACCACTTTTCCAAAGGGTAAAAAATGACCCACCTTCACTAAACCCCTTAAATAAAGCAGCTTGATTGAATTTTAAAACCCAAATCTATTTTGCATGAAGACACAACCAGTCATTCATTATACACTTTGTGAATATCTAGGTTTTCCCTCTTATAGTGCATAAAAAACAGGTTTATTTATTTAGTTTTGCTAAACTGCATAGGTGTCAACATCATTTTTTTAGCAAGCATGAGTGCATATGTTCATGTGTCTTGTGGTGTGAAAATAATTTTATAGCTGCCTGGTCAAAAATGACCACTAAGACAAGATTTGTACCCTGTTGGTGTACAGCTTTCATGGAAATATGTACAAAAGTTTTAGTTTTTCTCATGTTGGGGTCATTCTATGAAAAGTCATCGAACTTCAAGTTGAAAAAAGATTTTTAAGAGGGTTTCTTATGCTGTTTAACATAGTGGCGGGTCCTTTTTAAAAAAATGTGTAATCATTTTAAATCGATCATGGCTTTTATAATAAATCTTGACCTGTAGAGTAACTAAAGCTGTCAGCTAAATGTAATGGAGTAAAAAGTTCAGTATTTGTCTTAAAAAAAGTAATGGAGTAGTAGTATAAAGTTACATTAAATGGAAATATTCAAGCACAAAAACCCTTAAAATTGTGCTTAAGTACAGTACTTGAGTAAATGTACTTAGTTACATTCTACCACTGATATATATATATATATATATATACACTGCAAAAAAGCCAACTTGTATTTTTTGGCCTAAAACAGTGATTTAAGTTGGAAAAACTTGGAAATATAAATTATTGACATTTAGGGCAATAATGTAAGTTAGCACAACAAAGGAAGCCAGTTGTCTGCTCAAAAACAAGTTGGTGAGTTGTTGTTACTTATATCTTTAAGTTGGGGTTCACAACAAGGTACAATAGTTCTGATAACTCTTATTTCTTTGTTGTGAAATGCTGGAAAGCGGTGAAATTCGGTCATTAGCAAAAGCTAGCGGCTAACTGATGCTAGCGGCTAACTGATGCTAGCGGCGCTGCTTGCTACAGCTACAAGAGTAGCCATTAGCGTATCAATGCTAACTCAAAATTGTGGTCACAACATTAGCTGACATTTCATAGCGCCGTTACAATCGTGTTGAGTTGACAAAAATCTGAATTCAGAGTTGAGCAAACTCAAAAACAAATCTTAAAATATTTAGTTTTAGTTTTATTTAGTAGAAATTTTATCGAAGTTTGTTGCCTTGAAATTTTGATTTCACCCAACTTTTCTTTTTGTGCAGTGTACATATCTGACCATACAGATATGTAAGCGGTAGCCTGTCTTCTATCGTCTCATCTATCTATCCCCAAGAAAGTGAAGTGTATTTCCCCAAATGATGAACTATTCCATTAAAATCTATAGCAGATTTTTCAGTCATGTCCAGGTGTATTACCTGGGCAGCAGGCGGTAGTCTCCAGCGTAGTCGTCATACTTGAACTGGACCACATTCAGCTCAGAGTTGTAATACTTACAGGCCTGGAGGAGAGGAGGGAGATTAAGTTGAATATGATTAAATATTAACTTCACAAAATTATGGCCTTTCTGTGAGACCTGGGGCAGCCGGAACGAACGTCTGCAGACAATGAAGAAAAGCTAGAGTACAGCCAGACATGGGCTCTCCTGAGGCCAAGTTACTGATGTGCAGGCTGGGATTCATCATTAGAGTATCTAAATAATAAAAAGGAACTGAATTAAGACTTTATCCCCAAGGAATCTGCAAATAAAGATATTTTAATGTCTTAATAGATTCCTTGTCTGTCTCAGGGGTTGAAATAGTGCTCTCATAGGGTGCTCTCACTGTAAGTTATCACTGTCTGTCTGTCTCCCACACACACACACACACACACACACACACACACACACACACACACACACACACACGATCACAAAGGCAGTTTCACATCCTCTTGTTGAACGCCATGTCCCTGTTTTCTTTATTCTGTTGTTTATTAAGATCTCAATCTTTTGTTAACAATGTCACAAATTATAAACAGACCAAACATATTATCAGCTACGACATCAATCTCAGAAAGGATAACACACACACACACACACACACAGAAAGAAGTCAGACACACACACTTCTCTCCAGCGAGCTGTGACAGTACTGTCTGGGGAGTTTCCGTCTACTCAGGCCTCATTTCAGATCGACCAGCCAGGCTAAGCAGAGAAATAATATCTCATAGCCCCAGCCTACACACACGCACACACACACGGGCAAATAAACATCAAGGTATGCACACACATCTGGTTTATTTTAGAGGCATGGTGAAATTGCTCCACCGGTATCAGGATGTCCTATAATAAGAACAGGCTAAACTGACAAACCTAACCACCACCAACTGAAACCTTTTTCTTTCCAAACCACAGCACCTTCAGTTAAGTCCTGTGCAAACAAGGATACATGTGGGCAAACACAGACACACACACACACACACACACACACACACACACACACACACACACACACACACACACACACACACACACCCCTCACCTGTCCGACCAGCAGACATTCAGCCTGTAGTTCTGCTCCCTCAGGAACAGTCGACTTGAGAGTACGTTTCTCCTGAGGCACAGTGGATACCTGGAGGCAAAAAAAGACAGGGAAGGGACATGACAAAAGGTTTGTGTCATGGTGTGATGAGCCAAAGGAAAATACGACTGATTGGCATGTTGGAAAACGCTTTTCATAGCCTTTATCAAAACACCAAATGAGGGAATATCTGTTGGAAGATTGGTGCTCATCCCAAGAATCCACAACAAAGAGCATTTAAACTGTTCAGGAGACTCCAACACACTACTTTATGTTGTCCTTTCTTCTTCAACTTCTCACCATTATATTATAACTTTATTTATAATCATTATCTGTGTAATAGGAACTTTATATAAAAAAATCATGTGCAATAATTCATTCATTGCAATATTATAAAGCTTTATAATAAGGTCCTTAATAACCATTAATTAACAAGTAATAAGGCATTGTTCTTGCTTTAGATCCGGTAGTTGCAAAAAGCATAGTTAACTTATAGTTAACTTATAATAGATGAGCAATAAAGTATATTTTAATATCAATAAGCAAACAAAATAAGATTAATAAAGGCATGGCAAAGACATAATGGGTGGGTCATGGGTGTTTGTAATGCCATTATTAACACTTATATAAGCTTATAAACACACAATAATGTTGATAAGCATCTTGTAAGGACTTACAAGGGCCTTATTACTTGTTAATTAATGGTTATTACAAGGACCTTAATATAAAGCGTTACCCAATAATGTTATCTATATATACGTGTGTGTGTGTGTGTGTGTGTGTGTGTGTGTGTGTCTGTGTGTGTGTACATATCCCTATTTACTAAACCAAATTTCTATTTTATTCTATTTGTACATATCTTTATTTACTTAATACTTATATTGTTGTATACTTAGTGTAGCATGCTTTTTAAAAACAGTTTTATCTTTACTTATTTATCTACAGAATCATTTTCTATCCTATTCTTATACAGCAGCAACTGGATCAATAAAGTATTTCTGATTCTAATTCTGATTCTGATTCATCTGCATATTTAACTGCAGATAATCACAGCAACAGACCATACAGTTAGCTTGCTAGTCTTGCTGGTAAACCTTAAACAGAATACAAACATTTAAATGTGAATAATGGAAATACTGTTTTGTTTTATATCCAAAGTATAGAGCCATTATGATAATCCACAGTTTCCATATATACTGCATGAAACACTGTACTTGGACCCACTTTGTCCATCATAGCAACATGACTGGAGCAATGTCAGCCAGTCCACCACTTGGTCCAGGAAAGAAACGATAGGATGGATCTCAATTACATTTTGCACAGATATTCATGGAGCCCAGGGGACGTCTTCTAATCATTTTTATGATCCCATAACCTTTTATTTAGTGCCACCAGCAGATCAAAATTTCACTTTGTCCAATGCTTTGCCTAATGAATAAATATCTGCCAAACTAAGGATATTCCCATCAGCTTCAGCTGCACTTTGTGTTTATATCTAATGAGCAAATGTTAGTATGCTAACACGCTGATATTAAACATTATACCTGCTGAACATGAGCATTCAATCGCTGTCATTGTGAGCTTATTAGCATGCTGATGTTAGCATTAGCCATGCAGCCTCACTGAGCCGCTAACATGCCAGTGAACTTTCACTATTGTTTTTATTTCTCAGGACTCCTTGTCATGCTTTATTACTTCCAACTCAAGAGAGATGATTTAAGAGCAAATTGATGTAATATTCAGTTTCATTCTTTATCCTATAATGGTTTCTGGCCAGCTATATTGTAATGGAAATTAATAATTCAAGAAAAATCTCATATATATATATATATATATATATATATATATATACACAGGCCAAAAGTTTGGACACACCTTCTCATTCAATGCGTTTCCTTTATTTTCATGACTATTGACATTGTAAATTCATCAAAACTATAAATGAACACATGTGGAATTATGTACTTAACAAAAAAGTGTGAAATAACTGAAAACATGTCTTATATTCTAGTAAGCAAAGGGTGGTTACTTTGAGGAATCTAAAATACAAGACATGTTTTCAGTTATTTCACACTTTTTTTGTTAAGTACATAATTCCATATGTGTTCATTAATAGTTTTGATGCCTTCAGTGAGAATCTACAATGCAAATAGTCATGAAAATAAAGAAAAACGCATTGAATGAGAAGGTGTGTCCAAACTTTTGGCCTGTACTGTATATAATATATATATATATATATGTATAGACTCTCGTTCTCTACACTGATAAGACCCACAACTAATAACTTAACCAATGAATCATGCGTCTTTAATTAAAATGTATATTTTATGATCTGTGAAACAGAGACTAAACATTCAATGCTTATTCATACTCGAAAAAGAAATATTCTTCCAAGTGATCTTGCAGAATGGGGATGAAAACAAGTCAGCACTAAAGATCTTTGAGTCAGAGACAGACTTTGATTTATACAACCCAATCAGCTGGCTGGAGCGCTGAGCTCACTAACCAACTGGCAGAGAAACACATCTAGTAAATGCCTTTTGTGCATTAGCAATACTCTGCCAAGCCACTTTCACTTACAATTATGGAAATTGGCTGTAGGCTGCAGAGACAAAGAAAATCAGAGGAGATTGTGCTGTAGCCAGACAAGAGCTGGGAACCAGCAGAGTCAGGCATTAAAGCTACAACTCTGCAACTCCACAAGCAAACAGTTCCCTTTACCACAAGCAGCCAAATAGGTCATCTTAATGTGCAGTGGATCTGCGTCTGCAGAAACATATTAGCACGGCAATTAAAGTACTAATGAACAAAGAGCTAAAGGGAGCCGGAGAGAATAAATTGTTGACTGTAATGAAAAGACCACAACGCTCAACATGCATGATTAGTGTGGATAAGTGTGAAACGCTGGAGTGGAGAGAAGATGTCACGTGTTGCATTTTGAACAACAATGTGTCACTGTCAAATTAAGAACTGATGAGACGCCCTGTGACCAAAATCACCATTTAATATGTATCACACTATATTTACTGTCTGCCAAGAGACATTTATGCATGATACAGTGCCCATGGCAGGTATACTGCTTTCTGCTAACAATCCCACAATGCATGATAAAAAAATATGAAAATTACTTTCATGCTTCTCTACACAGGTCAACCTGGATTCACATTTAAACTGAAAACATGCTTGGGTAACACTTTACAATAACCATCTAAGTGATGTTTATAGATGGTTTATAAACCAATTATTAACCATTTACAAAATTCTATGTATATTTAATCTTTAAATATTTTCAAACAATTTCTTAAAGGTATAAGAACCATTTTGAAATCATTTACATGCTTAATATGGTGTTAAAAATGTTATAATGAGTGCAAAACTATTAATAAACTAATAATTATAATGTAATTGTTTGTTTATGGCAAAGTAACTATCAATTTACATTAATATACCATCTATTAAAAAAATTAATTATAGTTCAACATTAATACATTTTCTATTTACCATTCTAAATGGCCTATATACGGTTTATAAATGATGATTAAACATTAATAAACTATCTGTTTACCATCTATAAATGATCTATTTACCATCTATAAATGATGGTTATTGTAAAGTGTTACCCATTCTTGTTTACTGCAATAAAGCTAGAGGAGGCAGTTTTCTGGAAAAGGCAAAAAAAATTAAATAAAAATTAAAGTATAATATACAGCCCTCCTCCTTCATCTTTCCTGTACCAATCATGATTGTGATCCTGGTGCTGTTACATAATACGTAATTCAGTGAGAATTACCGCCCTGTTTCCTTTGCAAACTTGTGGGCCTATAAATAAACCCCACAAGTCTAGTAAGATTTAACGCTCTAGCTAGCTACAATAAACATGAACATGAATTATCTGAAGTAATAAAGCTTGGGCATTAGCAGCATTTCCTCTCCATCTCTGTGTGTTAATAATGGTAATAATGAGTTTATAAACTACATTACTATGTGTTATACATACATATATATAAATATTATTGTTATATAACTGAATATAGTAAATTAACATAGGGAGAAGGGATTTAATAAGCTTTGGCTTCTTCCCACTCCTTTTGAACACAAATAAGTGTTGAGTCTTATTGTCGTTTCATTTGTGTTGTTGTCTTGTATTTTTTGTTGTTCGTTTGTTTTTAAATGTTCATCTTTTATTTTGTGTTCAAATAAATTCTCAATGAATAAATCAATCAAAAAAACGCTTCACAGAAACAGACACTCGTTTCATTGCATTTATTATCAGACTCTTTTAGACTCTCTCTTTGATAAGTCTGTCTTCCTTTTCGGGGTTGTTTTGCAGTGCAGGCAGTTGGTGCCAATGCTGGAATAGCATCCTTTTTTGCAGGATTTTCAGTCATTAAATCAGACTTTCACCTTTTGAAGCGAGGTGCATGCAAATCTGCTTTTTCATAACAACCAAGAGAAACACCCTCTCTCTCAAAAAAATCACCTTTGATTGGCTAAAGTCTCTGATCACAGGCTAGAATTCCTAAAGCCTGAAAAGTCTAGAAGTCTAGCTGTTACTACTTACTTACTATGATATGTGAAAGGTTCCCATGGAATTTTTGCACAATGATCACAGCGTTAACCACTGAACTATCAGTTGGGACCTGATAGTTCAGTGGTTAACGCTGCGTCATGGCCTCAGCCCTGCACCACCACACACTTACTGAGAAATCATTGTCGGGAAATAGGAGCAGCTCTCTGAGGGGGTCTTCCTTCAACTCGTCCCCCAGTTCAGAGATGACAGTCTCATAGTCAAGAGGATCGATCAGCTTCGGCTTCTCCTGCTGCAAATGGAAACACAAACAGACTTTGATCAGGAATCACTTATTGTTGGTTATCAAACCTCAGTACAAAATGATAAAATGCAACAAGATGCTAGTATTGAAAGCTGGCATTGAATGCTTGATCAAATTAATTCAATGAAGAGTAACATTTACTAATATGATACTACATTCTGTTCTCTTTTGGTAACTAAAACATGTTTCTATTTACCAAAAAATTGTTTAAGCATCTGCTCTGTAATTCTGGTATTGTATTGGCACAGATATAGAACAAATGATACACCAGGCTGTAGCTTCTTACAGCACAAAGCTTTTATTAAAAGCAGTATGCATGACAGACACGTTCATGACATTTCCTGTGTCTTGCCATGACATCAGTCGTACCTAAAAATGAATCATAGAGGAAGTAGCACTACAGCTGAAGTGAGGCTGTGACACACCACACCTAAAAATACTAACTGTATGTGGATCTGTTTCAGATGAACTTGATGAAGTATTATATGGTACAGGTGGGGTTTTTTAGTATCCGCTCAAGGCCTGTTCTTACAACCCCGTTTTACAGGGTCAGTATATAAAACCACCAAACTAGAACTTATAAAATGAGAATGCATCTCAGACAAAACCATCCATTGCACACTAACTCTCTTTTCTCAATGAGATTTGAAGCTACACTACCGGTCAAAAGTTTTAGAACACCCCAATTTTTCCAGTTTTTTATTGAAATTCAAGCAGTTCAAGTCAAATGAACAGCTTGAAAGGGTACGAAGGTAAGTGGTGAACTGCCAGAGGTAAATAAAAAAAGGTAAGCTTAACCAAAACTGAAAAATAATGTACATTTCAGAATTATACAAGTAGGCCTTTTTTCAGGGAACAAGAAGTGGGTTAACAACTTAACTCTATGGAGTCTTGGGCTATTTTGTCCATTTTTGAATTCTTTTCATGTCTTTGTAAGTCATTTTGTGTCTTTTTTTGGTCATTTTGTGTCTTTTTTTAGTCATTTTGTATCTTTTGGTGTCTTTTTTGTCATTTTGTAGTCATTTTGTATCTTTTGGTGTCTTTGTTGTCATTTTGTGTCTTTTTTTGGTCATTTTGTGTCTTTCTTTAGTCCTTTAGTCCAACATAAAATGTGATTTTGAATCTTTTTTTTACTTTCAAAACACTATCATACTCAATAAAGAACTTTAAATGTTGCAAATGTGCACAAATTTTGACCAGTAGTGTATGTTGAAGGATTATGTAACGGGCCAATGAGTCACACGAAAGACAACATTTTAAACATGTGTTTTACAGATCGAGGGCCGTTCTAAATGCCTTGTGTCATTGAGAGAACAGTAACAGAGCAGCAAAGCGAGAGCTGGAGCAGGCTGTGGTGAGGAAGGCAGAGGAAGTAATGATCTCTGGTTTGATTCACACGGCGCAGACCGGAGCTTCTACCCACCACAGCTACCTTTACAGTCAGAACAGGCCTCTTGGAGCACAACCAACAGCCAGCACAAAGAAAGAAAAGAGCAAGAATATAACTCAGCTGAAGGTGATCCATGTTCCAGGAAAGCCATCTGTTTCAGTACAGTGCCACCCTTACTGTATGCTGGTCATGTTTAAACTCATGCAGTATTAAAAACCAGCATGCTGATTTACAATGTTGAAGTTATTTATACTCCTCACATCAAGTTTTATTTTCTAGTTCTTTGTTCCGTGTGAAACTTGCAAAGCGGTATTACACGTTGTTGTTGGGTTTTTTTCAGTTATACCTACATTGATTCATTAATTAGCCAAAACATATTGTCAACAATCATCATTGTTGATTAATCAATTGTTTTAATTTGGCAATAATGCAAATATGCACACATTTAACTTGTAAAATGTGAAGATATGCTTATGCCCGATTTAAAAACACTGTAAATGTAAAATATCTTGAAGTTTTGGATTATTTGACTGATAAAACAAGGTGTGTGTATTAAGGGCTGCAGCTGACAAATATTTTCATGATCAATTAATCTGGAGATTACTGTTTTCATTGATCGATAAATTGCTTGGTCTATAAAATGTCAGAATACAGTGAAAAATGTCCATGGCGATGTTTTTAATGTCTTGTTTTGTCAGACCAAAACCCAGATATATTCAGTTTAAAATGACAGAAAACAGGCAAAAGCAGAAAAAAAATAATCAAAATTTGAGATAAACAATTTTGAGTTTGATCAACTTTTTCAAGTAATTGATTATCAAAAATAGTTGGCGAATATTTTCTAGTCGCCTCTCCTGTTAGTCAACTAATAATAATAATAATAATAATAATAATACATTTCATTTGTAATGCACTTTACATTACAGGAAATCTCAAAGTGCTACAGGTTAAAAATATAACAGTCTAATCATAAAAAGGATTTAAAAAAAAAGGGGGGGGGGGGCAGCTAAAAACAGAAAAACATACATACATAATCTAAAAACCATCTAGATGGGAGGAACCAAAGGTTTTGCTAAAAAGGAATGTTTTTAGTCCTTTTTTTTTTTTTTTTAATGTAGGTGTCAACTTGAATTCTGAGAAACTATGAAGGGAATTTTTTTACTTTTCTTTCTGACATCTCATAGACAAAGTATGAATCAATAAAGAAAATCATCATTAGTTGTAGCCCTAATTACAAATAGTAAACCAGAAGCGTATCAACACAACATGATGGTAGTCATCAGATAAATGACTTGATATTCAAACAGATGAATGAAGGAGGAAAGCAACAGGCAGGTGAGTAGGTTAAGTTTGAGGTTTCCATCTGCGTGTTGTGACTCTGCTCTGACCCATGTGATGTCAGTGTAAATGTTTGAGGGGAAAGTCTCTGGCTCTCCCCTTCACACGCTTTAAACTGACAGTCACTGTGGCATTAACTGTTCTACATGCACGTCATTAACAGACACATTGTTTAGTCTGTCAGCCTGTTTCCTGTCACAGAGCCGAGCTCAATGCAGTGTAACAAACAAATCTTTTAAAAAATGAGGAAATGAAATACACAAAAATCATAAAACACATTGTATCCTACTGTGGTCTATAATCATTAAAGTTGTATGAATCACAATTCTGACAATGATTGACAGTCATAGTAAAATAAAGCCATGGGATAGCCAATAAATATTATTTTGAGATGCATAAATGTCACTTGTAACAACTAGAAGGAACAATAAAAGATATGCAAATACATACAATGCTCAGCCGGGCAAAATCCGATCGCACTCGTTTGCTCTTTATTTTTCTCCTGAAGGTGATTTTGCTCCTGAAGCTCATTTCGAGCAGAATCCAGTTTAAGTGTGTACGATATTACACACACACAAAAAGCAGCAGAACGTCCACAATCTAAACTGTTGAAGCTGAATATAAGCGAACTAAACAAAACGCACACTGCAGGCATGTGCCCTATCAGAAGCAGAACTAACACTGAGAGGGTTTGAGAGTTTGTGTCAGTGCACGTGGATGTAGAGGAAGTTCATGTTTGATGTCCAACACACATGTATGCAACCACACACACACACACACACACACACACACACTCACACTGAAAATCCCCAGCAAACAAGAAAACCAACCAACCAGGTGCTCCGGTTTCTACACATCATCAGTATCTATCACTTTCTGACAGACGAAGACGATATGAGACATTATCTGGGCTGGACAAATAAAGGGTAACAGCTTAGAGACAATCATGTTTTTACACTCTACATTACTAACTGTACAGCTTTCTACAGTTACACACGTGCTATCATGTGCCCACACACACTGAAAGACAAACTCTCAGCATCTTATCTTCCTCTGCCCAAATGTATCAGACGGCACCGTCAGCAAACAAACATACACACATGATCTAGCATGCAAACCATCAACTTCCTGTTCTAACCTGTCCTCTTACTGTACATGACACTGTCTGCAAGATGTAAATGTAAAAATATCACATGCAAAATAAAAGCTGCTCTACAACGTATTCACTGTTGTGTGTTTAGATAAATGCACACAACATAAATCATTCAGAAAACATTTAAATCTTTATCTATCTGTACACACACATACCCACTTCCTCCAGATTTAATAAGCAGAACAGAGATCTGAACAAGAGGAAACAACTACTGGTGATGTGTCAAACTGTTATACCTGTTTTAACACTTTATAAAAACATTATGAGGCGCCACCATCAGGCGGTTTGGGATCACTAATGGATCTGTAGAGAAATGCATGTGCTGCATTACCCAACTTTAAAGGATCAATTCACCCATATAGAACCATATAAGTGATACATATTGTATCACTTAATGCACCTCTAGTGGTGAAGACATGCAGATGGTTTTTGCACACATTTTGCATTAAGGAATTTGAGTTAATGCTGCTCCACAATGCAATGGGTTTGAGTGGAATTTGTGGCTCTCAAAGTATAGGAAAAAAAAAAATCAATATCTCTTTCTAGAACCAGGACACCACTGTCAACTGACTGATATAGGGATTATTTCTTTGGTAGAAAGTAGTTCCTATTGTGTTCACAGTGTGTTTACAGCAATGTCTGTGGATTATCTAGATTCTAGACAATGGGATGAAGTTTCTAGAAAGACATATGAATGTATTTTTTCAATGCTGTGAGCACTCCGAATAAAATCCTGATCCTGTGAATGCAGATGCAGAAAGAAGCTAGTATAGACATGGGTGTACAAATTAAACCTGTCAATGAGCCGAACCACGACTTTGTGCACCGTCACACCCCTGCTTTATAGGATTTGGGACTTTTTTTTTTTTTCCAAAGAAAAAAACACAATTTTTTTTTGTTATTTTCCATATAATAAATATGACTTGCGTCAGTTGACATCTGTTGGTTGGTGAAGTGAAGAGAACTGACGGACAATTTTGAGGTTAAAGTGCAAAAACTGTTTCACATGCAGTGGAAATGACAAAATGTGTGAAATGCAAGCAACTTCTGTCATTGATTTTAACAACACTACACTATGTCTCTTAACGGCATCAGCAATATTCATAAGAGTGAAGCAACAACCTGCAGGTCCACCAGGACAAGATATTTCTGAGAAAATCATTAATCTTAATCTACTATATGTTTTCCTAACTTAATAAGCGTTAATAACTCTTTGATGTTTTGCATCTGAGACAGTGAATCATAATTAGGCTCTTAGCTCTGCACTGCTTCAAACCCATTTAACGTCTGCAGCTCGACCTCCTCTCCTCTTCTTTCACTTTTTTCCTCCCTCCCTCCATCCATCCATCCTCTGTTCTGCAGCTGCCTCAGCTGGCTCCGTCCCTCCCTCTCTCATCCCCTCCTCTCTATCTCTCTCTTTCGTTTTCCTCATTTCATCAAACATCCACAGCAGCGCACTCCTTTATTTCTTCTCCCTTTGATTCTCCCTCTGTTTCGTCCCTGATCCCTTGTTCGCACCCTATTAAACATCCCTTTTAACATCTCTCCTTCAGTCCCCTGCTCCTCTGGTTCTCTCCCCTCCCTCTTAGCAGGGGTGAGATAGAGTGGGTGTTGATGTTGGTAAACTACAGCTGTGTGGCGCGCACAAATACAGCACTAGACTGGTGGCTCACAGCGTGGCTTTCCTCCAGAATAACTGTGAACAAGAGAGTGAGACAGAGGAGGGGAAAAGAAGAAGAGCAGGATGAATCAGGTTCAGTTGAGAAATGATTAAGACGGAGATGGAAAAGGGGTACAACTCTTTGCACGGTATGCACACAAGCTGGCCTGTGTCATCCTCAGCCAGATTTAAGGGCTTATCATTCTGTTAAAGGAAAGATGAGAGGAAAGTGTGACAAAAACAGAGAGTGGGGGAGTTTGGAAGATGAGAAAGAGTGTGAAAGATTGATAGGGAGTATGGTCGAGACACAGGGACAGCTGGGACAGCAGAGAGGAGAAACCAGACAGAAGTCATCTGCTTTATATCATTAGAGAAATGCAAGGTCTGCAAAGAGAAACAGCAGGACGAATGGGGATGCAGACTTCTGAGAGAAGTCACTCCTCTGATGAAATACACTGCTCTACACTTTTGAATTTCAAGTGTTGAGTTAGTGGTGTTTTTCCAGCTTTCTTGCCTTCTTCCAAAACACACACCACACAGTTTTTGTGGTGGCTGTCTACTTAAGACCTCTATTTCAGTCTGTCCGTCAGCTGTGTGAGGGTCCTTCCACAAACAAAATAACAGGCCGTCGTTCTGCAGTGAACAGACCAAAAATTCCAGAAAAGCATATATCTTGTCATCGACCAATTAGCCAATCTGCAGTGTTAGGAAATGCCACTCGAGACGTCGACACCAGAGAGGATTGACAGTGTCCAAAGAGAGACCGGAGGATTTGCATTCTTTCCCTGACCACAGTGTCAGTGACAGGGTGACAGAGGGTCAAGCTCAGAGAGATGGATGGAGGTAAATGTGGTGTACTGCATATCTGACAGCTTTGGGACAACAACTTGTATAGCATGTTTTATTTACTGATTGATTGATTGATTGTCGTTATTTCGAGCATGCAAGCAAGTAAAAAAACAACAGCAAAAAACAAGTTTAAATATTAATAGATGAATAAATAAAAAACAAAACAAAAAAAGCAAAAAAAAATTGAGAAAACAGACACTTTCTGCAAGCTCGAAAGGGAGTAGAAAGAAGTAAAAAAAACTTAGAGTCCTATCCTTTAACAGGTCTCTATATCTATATACATATACATATACATATACATATTTATGTTCATCCCTTTCCCTTAACACCCAACCAATTGGGTGAAATAAATTGACCAACCAATTTATTGAACATACTAGATAATAGGTAGACATCTGAGGGTCAGTTTTGAATGGGTTGCATTAATTTCTTCTACTTCCTCAAAAGGAAAATAACTTTAAAGATGCAGTGTGTAGGATTTAGTGACATCTAGAGGTAAGGTTGCAGACTGCATCCAACTGAATACCCCTCCACCAAACCCTCCCTTTCCAAGCATGTCGGAGAACCTACCGTGGCCTTCAGGTAATGTAAAAACACAAAAGGTCCTCTCTAGAGGCAGTTTGTCGATTCTGGAGGACCTGCTCCCTGTGTAGATATAAAGGGCTCATTCTAAGCTTATGAAAACTCAATGATTCTTAGTTTCAGGTGATTATACAGTAATGAAAACATAATTACGAATGTGATATTCAATTTCTACCAACATGCTCCCTCTAAATCTGCACACTGCTCCTTTAACTAGATCGTTAAAGCTGCATTTGACCTTTTCCCAGGGTTCAATACGCCGACCTTTACTATTCTCTGTCTGCATGCTGCCACTTGGTTATATTATACATTATCACAGGATATTCTTTCTTTATGCAGATGACACACAGCTGTACCTTTTCGCTTATATTCAGCAACATGACTCCCTATATGATGTCACAAAATCTTTTGAGACTTGACAAATTTGGCCTGGACACCTGTTTGAATCACACGTTTGATTGCTGTCTTTAAGCATGAAACTGTGCTCCAAGAACCGACTGTCATCTTTGTTTTTTTAGTTTTAGCACCAATCTCTTTCAAGATCAGCAAAGAGTTAGTGCTCTAGTTTCTAGTGCAGCCTGGCCTGAATATATCAGCACATTCTATTATACTTACAGTGCAAAAATCAGCAAGCAAACATGACTCTGCAGTGTAAACTATTATGACTCCAGTTAGCCAGAGAGACCAGAAAAACAGGCACCAAAAGGTTTATGGAGGGAAGGAAAGAAAGGGGAAACAGAAGGGGCGACTCTAAAGATCCCACCCTGCCAGAACTCGAACATTTTTTCCACTGGGCTTACAGAAACCAGGGTCTTTCTGGGAATAAAAAAATCTGGCCAACTCCAGTGGATACAGATACCAAACAGATGTAGCGAATGTACTGAAAAGAAAAAGTCAGTGAGGAGAAACACACATGTGCTTTTAAGTAATTCATTCATCGCTTGCTTCATCCAGACACTCATTCAATCACTCAAGTCAAATAACTTCCATCCACCATTTTATTCACGTTCCTGTTTGAATTTCTATTTTTGCCATCTTCTCTGTTGCCCATATGCACAGCAAGCAGATTTTTCCCACAGAAACTAGATTCCTGATGTCTGACCCCACCATCCCCCCCTCTATCCTCCTCCCTCCATTTTCCGCCCTTCTGCCTCTCAGCTGTGAGGGGAAATAACCAGACCCCAATCATTGATGATACATCATCCTCAGCCACAGAGAAAAAGAAAGAGGTGGTAAAAAAACAAAAAAAGGGAAACTTGACCAGGAAAGGCAGAGATGTAGAGAAAACAAAGGCGAATGCCAAAATTATTAAAAGAAAGTTTATACACGTGGCGAAAAAATATTTTACAGTTTGGCTCACAGCGTCCATCCATCATTGCAAGTAAAATACACCCTCACATGCACACAACACTCTACCTGCCCACACATGCATTAGGTAGAAAGGCTGAGTTAATGGGGCGCTGGAGGTGCAGCAGTAGTGCTGGTTACCATTACAATGATGGTCAGAGGTGAGGTGGTAGTGGTGTAGCCTTCTAAGGTGGGAGTTGCAGCATCCAATGACATCTGGTCCTGTCGTGAACACATGTGACCGCAGTCGGCCCCGCCCACTGAGCGGAGGAGCAGGACCACACTGGCCGAACAACCCATAATCCAGCCCGGTCCCGTCCAGCAGTGTCGGCTTCACCTAAACTGAAGGTTCCTGCAGTCAACCTGTATGCCGATGACACAGTCCAGTTCAGTCCAGTCCAGTCAGCCCCTGGTCCAGCCAGTGGTGCTGTGCTCTGTTCAAGCGCAGTAGGATAACTGAGACTCCATCCTACTCTGTCTTGCTTCACTTCAAGCAGTTCTGCACTGCAAGCTTTCTGTTTCTGTCCTGCACTGCTCGACTCCAGTCTCCAGCTCCTAATGTTGCTGTTGCAGAGCTGACACACTGGCAGCCTTACATGGCTCTCCCTCTCTCTCTTTCCCTCTCTCTCTCTCTTCCTCTAACACACACACACACACACACACACACACACACTGACTGCAGCTGTGCACGGTTCAGCCCAGCCCAGCTCACCCAACAAATCACGATCTGCAATAGTTGTCAGCTGACCAGAACCAGCTGCTGCATGCACGCACACACACATAGAGAAGTCTACATAATTTTTCAGATTTTCATTCTGCAGCACTCTCCTTCACCATTTTTCTCCCAATCACACCAGTCCTTTCAAGTCCTGCAAGCTGTGTTGCGGTTTTTTACACTGAAGACAGCACGGAAAGTGCAGACATTCTGTCCCACACTCTGATTTGGTTAAATAAACTGTTGCTTTTTAAGAGAAAGACTAATTTATGCATATGCATGTGTTTGCTACAGTAAATTCAGCCTAATGTTCCAGAGTGGAGGTTGGCAGACGGTGTGTGTGCAGCTCTAGGGAGAGTGTCGGGGAGTGGTGAGAGAGGCTATTGAACAGAAAGTGGATGGAAAGTGGGGAGTGGGCGGCTTTTCAGATGAAGCGTGCATGTGGAGTTTCAGGACTAGAGCGAACATGTGAAATTCCTGTGACTTTGGTTCAGCACAAAGACAGGCAACAGGACACTGACTAGGTTAAATAAAACATATATACAATTCCATTACATCAGTTGTGATGTCCCTGAATGCAAGCGACAATCACTTTAACCACCCTAATTGTTCTCATGTCACCATAAACATCTGGTCCTGCTTTTTTCTTCATGTTCCATTTTCACTGTGTGTGGCTAAAGAAACAAAGAAATGTGCATTCTGAGAAGAAATGGTTTTCACATGTCTCATCATAAAATTCCCCTTTTTCTTCCTTGCAAGTCTTACTTGGTTGTCCAAGACATATATATTTGTGAAGAACATGGATGTAGCACCACTTTTGTCACCCAAAAGTTTCTGAAGAGACGCCTTGAAGCCTGGAACTTCTCTGTCAGTCACTGTAATTTAATTTGGTAAATGGGGGGGGGGGGGGGGGGGGGTGGAGCAAGACAGGGCCCACAAGCACAGGGAAAAACCAAATGTGACAGGCTGAGACAACTGTCAATCCATCACACAGTGCCCAGAGCATATTGCTCCTGTCAATTGGACAATGGTTGTCAAATTACCGCCATGACACACATTAGAGGAAGAGAAGATAACTAAAATTAAAATGAACTATTTAATAATTCATTGACTCTAAAAATTCAACATACTGAGTGGGCATAAACTTCATCAGGGTTGCCTGAGGACAAGGTAAAAATGTATAAACATAGTTAACTGAGCCTGATTTTTTCATGTGGACCTTTTTGTAGGTGGCTAAAATTTGTTTTGCTGCTGTCCTCGTCCTCAGGAGTTCATTGCTTAACTTCAATAGTGGTTCTCCTGCTTGCTAATACACTGACTATGTGTAAGTACCTCATACGAGCCCACTCTAAATAATCCTAACTATCCCTTTAAGCTAAATAAACAATCTAAACACAGATTGGAATGGCTGAAAAAAAAAAACAGTATCACAATGAGGAAAACATGGCTTTTCTATTAGCAAATGATAAGTTGATACTTTAGAGATAAATGGTTTTCACATGACAACGGCAAATTAAATTACGTATTTTTGGAGGCCAACCCAGAAGTGAGCATCTCCATGAGGGTCTTTTGAGAATTCGCCTATGGGATTTTTGCATTGGATTCTGGATCATTGCAGAAAATAAGCTCTGTGGCAAACACGTTTCTGATGCTCACTTGTTTTGTTCAGCAGGATAATCTTCACAAAAGAACACCACTTTTATGATGTTTGACGTGTTAATGCAGCCGACAGAGGTCAAAAGCTAACGTTACGCTATAGCGAACTACACCACAGTCATATGACTTTAAAGTCACCACTGTTATGCTTCAGACGCTCTCTGACAAGCTAACCAGCAGTTTTGACAAACTCGTGAAACTGTAGCTTAATAAATTGCGTATTAACCTAATCTACAATCTACAAGAGTTTGCAAGAGCACGGACTAGTGAGAGAGTTCCCATCAGTTTTAGGTGTAATGACGTTTAATATCCACCACAACCACTGTCGTCTCATTTTAGCCACTTAGCGTTAGCAAACGCCTTTTTAGGACAGGTTAAAACATTAAAATTCACACGTGGGGGTATTTACTAACATATTTTACGTCGTACAACAAAATGTGAACATCTCTTAAGCTTCCGTTAACCGCATTTCAGGCTTTTAACCAAAAACCCATCCAAAGTCCTCATTGAGTTTGAGAGAGTAGACCCCAGGGCGCTAACATGCTAACTTCCTTCCTGGTTTCAGAACTCATTCCTGTGGTGTCCGATACAAGTGCATGAAGAGAGGTGGCTGAAACAATGAACAATAGAAATAAACACAAAGTGAGACATTGCAGAAACAGCTAATTACCCATTGGGTCATTTGAGGCCATGTTTTCCATTTCAACTATAATACAAAATGATTTAGCTTGACTTTTACGCATTTGTTTCAAAGGATGTTGGTAGATCTGTAATCAAGTGACACAATGTATAGGCAATGACATTTGCAGAGTCTCAGCTCCCTGCAGAGAGTAGGAGGTAGCCATGGTGATGTTGTTAGGTCATGATTAAGGTCATTAGTGTCCATGTCGACATGACAGAAGATCCCACCCCCCGCCCACATAAACGCTCATTATTGTAATGCTGCATATAGCTAAATATAAACAGCACACAGAAGCATGCACACATATACAGAATTGCTACTTCTCTCCCACACAGTGTGCAAATATTAATGTGCCCCACTCAGGGGGAGATGACAGGTCATGTGTCCAGTGCAATGTTCAAAGTGGAGAAGCATTAACCACACCCACAATCACCGCCGCCCCCTCCCCAACGCCTCCAACACCATTACTTCTCTACTAAAGGCTCTTCAGAGCAACATGCCTGATAGCAGCAGCTAAAACACACAGAAACCACAGAGCTGGGCTTTGTTTGTATGCCAGGCCTCCACAATGGTCCTGTCATGCAAATATGCCCACACAAACATGCCCTGTAGTCGCCGGCACAGGCCCCATGTTACACTAGCCAGCATGGTGGTGTGCTCTCATTCACTCCGCCTGTCTTCACACTGATTCGAGAGATTACACCACCAGCCTGGCGGCTGTGAGTATGTTTCCATCCAAATGTTCGTCAAGGTTTAAACTAATCTTCGGATGTTTCCATTATGTGGTGACATGCACACATTTACAGCACGGGAGGACAAGATGAGATCAGTTAAAATGTAGAATTTAAATGATGCGGATGTGTCATTTAATTTCTACAAGATTTGTCTGTTGACACTCATTATTAGGCTTTTTTTTAATCTGCCACCCATTAAAATTCTTCACACGGGGGTGGGGTGGGGTGGGAGGTGGGGGGCTCTGGTATGTAATAGTGGGTGACAATAATATCCCCAAGCTGTGTTACAAGAAGAAGAGAAACACTACTTTCAAGATTTTGTTGTTTTATTCCAGATGTTTTTTATGTTAAAATCCAAAATGAGGTATTTAAGAGTTATGGAAACATACTTGTATTTTGTCTAAGTGTATTATGTTATGATGCTAGGATCACACCACATCAGGCGGCAATCTCCGTGTCTGAGCATGGAGGCCAACCAGGAAGTGCCTTAAGCCTGCAATCTACCAAAAATTCCAGCAGGGGGCGCTAAGTTTGGCTGCAAAAAAATTTGCCCATTCATTTCAGTGCAAAATTTGAAAACTTCTGACTTGATTTATTACCTCAGAAAAAAATTTCAGGACAACAATATGGTCTCAATCACTAGTAAAAAATCATCTTCAAGACATTTTGATGTCAATAGTTCTAATAATGGCCCCATTTATAAGAAAATAGAAGGTAAAGAATCGTATGATTTGGGGCGGGACTACCTTTGATTGACAGGACACTAACAAGGCAAGCTATAGATAGAAAAGAGGACGTTTACCGATTTGGTCTCATAACTTTGACCCTTTCACTGTATTTTCACTTAATGACAGTTTATTTGAACGTTTTGTTCAGTAAAAATGTCTTGTTCAGCGTTTGGTTGGACTAACAGACACTCCAAGGAGTCGCTGCTCAGTTTTCTGAGGTAAGAAAGATACTTTTTTTTTTTTGTTTTTTTGCTAGCCAAAACTAACATCCCAGTTAATGCTCCAGTTAATGCTAACATGAATTAGCAGCAGCTTCTCTCAGTCAGGTTGAGGTGTAGAGAGGCTGTAGTCAGTGATCAGATCCCTCTCCTCCTCCACAGTCCAAATATGGTCTGCTTCCTGTATCAGAAACAAGATGGCGACGAGTGTAACGCTGAACTCGAGGCTTCCAACGGGCCACAAACCAACGGGTGACGTCACGGTGACTACGTCCATTATTTATATACAGTCTATGCACCACATCCATGCTGTAAGTCTTCACCGTCTGTTATACTGTATATGAAATAGTCATCCATTTCATTACAATTCTTTGCCCATTAAAAAAACACTGCAGAACTCATGCAGAGGGTTAATTGAGGAAAGCATCAATAGTTACAATCTTCTTTGCATTTTGTACTTGTTTGACTTCACCTCTTTTTTCTTAAATTGGAAGGAGAAGGAGAAGGAGAAAAGGAAGAAGAAGAAGGAGAGGTGAATTTAAAGTAAAAACACCCCAGGCAACTTTCGGCGAATGAGGTGCTGAGTGCTGAATAAGTGATGTGGAACTCGCACCTCCATGAAAGAGAATGAGGAAACTGAAACACCCTCTGTGGTTGGAGACATGGATATGGAGAAGATACAGTGTGAAGCAGCTCAGCTCCCAGGACACCTGTCCTTTAGTCGGAGTCGGTTAGGAGAATAAATAAATCAAACAATGAAATGGAAAAACAAACCTCTACAGCATCCCTGAAAACCCGCACGCTCATACACGAGGCAGAATAATCTGCTCTTTAGTTCTTCGTTGAGGTTTTTCATTCCTCTGTCACTCCCTATTTCTTTACAATCCATTGTCTGTAACTCAAATATCCAATTTCTGAACTCCATTGGATACAACCACTAACAGTACCTTTGGTAATCCTTTATTTCATGGGTCATTTGTTTTGCAAATGATTTTCAATAAAGCAACTGATATGTAGCTGTTGTTTCTAAGAAGGTCAGTGGAAAGTACAATATAAAATGGTTTTACTTCTGCGTGTTTGAGGAAATTGAAAGAAACAGCTCAGAGTTGATATACACTAGGAAAGTACCTGCAATTTTAGACTGTAATTTCAGGAGAAAGAACAAGGAAATTATATAGATGATAAAAGACCACAGCTATGTTTTTAATAGCTGTAAATTTCCAGAGATATTTTTAAGAAAGCGCTCTAAAATAATTTGAAAACTTACGTTGACTCATTTGGTAGCGCAGATAGTATTCATATTAATGATTTCAAGTGTGATATAACTGTAATATCAAACCATAAAGAGCAAAAGAAGTGGTCAAAAAAGTATTTCAATACTTTAATTACGTAAAAGTAACAATTCCACAATTTACTAAATACATTTAAAGTATTACTTGATTTTAGGGTATAATATGTTACTATTATGTTACTAAAAACTAGATTAGACTAGACCTATGTTATATATTTTGTTGAGTTGTGTACTAACATTATATCAATATAATATTAATATACAGTAAGTATATTAACACGTAAGTAGCGTTTCAATGTGAGCTGATCAAGTCGTGCAGCTTTGGTACAATTTACAACAATGCAACATATTTCAAGCTAATCATTTATTTCGAAAGTTAACCGTTAAGTGCAAAATGTGAATACAGATTTAAGTGTTGCATGTTCTTCTGACCTAATGAACACCAAATGAAACAAGCTGAAAAAAATTGTCATGCTCATTTTTTTACTTTCTTAACCCTTTATCAGATAAAGAACTATATTTGGTAACTTCAGGTAATTTTTTGAGGAAAAAAGTTGCAAATTTATTAGATTAAAGTGGCAAATCTACAAGAAAAAAAGTCGCAGATTTAAGAGATTTAAAGTGGCAAATCTTTGTGAAAAAAGTCGCAGATTTACGAGAAAAAAGTGTGAAAAAAGCATATTTTTTCTCCCAGATTCACCACTTTAAATCTCATAAATCTACGCTTTTTTTTTTCATAGATTTGCCACTTTAATCTCGTAAACCTTTTTCTCAAAATATTATTTTCATATGTTTTTTTTTTTACACATTCTGGCAGTATGTAATATCATCCAATATTCTCTAGGGTTGAAATGTGGAATTTGCAAGTATTTCAATGAGTGTCCTATTAAAGGTTAAAGTGGTGAATCTGGGAGAAAAAAGTTGCTTTTTTCCCACTTTTTTCTCGTAAATCTGGGACTTTTTTTGCACAGATTTGCCACTTTGATCTAGTAAATTTGCAACTTTTTTCTCGAAATATTACCTGAAGTTACCAAATATAGTTATTTGCCAGATAAAGGGTTAAACACTTGGTACTGGTACACTGGTACTCATGAAGTTCTATCTTATTTTATATTGTCTTTACTAATGTCCACAATATTGCCATCATAGACATTACCATTAACTATTCTTGTTCCACATTGACCTTTATACCAGGTTTTCACCTGGTCTTGCTGCCCTTCAGTATGCCGAAGCATGTGTCCTGCCTGTGCTTCCTCATGTGACCGAGGTTAAACTGTGTCTAAGTCTGAACCTTTGTGAGGGATGACATCATCGGGGTGTATAGGGCAGTGTGCTGCCATCATTTGTGAGAGAGTTAATGCTTTCCAGCTGTACAGCCTCGGCCTCTGTAATCCTCCTGTTACTCTGCTGAACAACACTGACGGTGACAAAGTGGCAGTTTTACACACTAGATCTGCAGCAGTTTGATGTATGTGTGTACATGCTGCACATGCAGAGGTTAACTATTTAGACAAAAGACAAACACAACCCATTTTACTGACTTCAAATACCTCAGCCAACTAGGCCAAGTAGGAAACCACAGTCCATTAAAAGACCTGCACACTGCCTTGTAAGCAGTTAGCTCTGCTATAGTTAGGTTCCCTGTAGCGCTGCAGGCTGACTCATGGCAGCCGTGTTTGATGTGGTGCAGAGCTTCACTGAGTTTACTTGGGAAAACACTCTCCTGTTCCCATGGTGACCACAACAGGAAGGATGCTGTCACTCAAGGGTGCAGGGTTCTCAGCGAAATACAGCTTGGCCCCTGGCAGTCACAGAGCAACAAGAGGGACACGGGGTCAACCTCTTCTCTGGCTGCAATACGTCCTCCCCTTATTCTCACACAGCACGCACACATGCAGTGTTTCTCTCCGACAGGCTACAGAGGCGGAGAAAGTTCTCCAACTGGATAGAAAGAAAATGATTCATAGAACCCAGAAGAAGAAAATACAGCCAGGAGGAGACTTCATACTTCCAGATAAAGTTAATCTGGGGCCAGTTTCTTTGAAACTCAACTGCAAACAATGTACAAAATACAGTTTTTTGAATGGACATCTTCTATGGCAGTAGTTCTCAACCTTTTTGAGTCGCGACCCCCAATTTAATATGCATGTTGTCCGCGACCCCCGCTCACTGAACAGAATCCCACACGCACAGTTCAGATCACCCAAGAAGACACAAAATGACCAAAAAAGACACAAAATGACCAAAAAAAGACGCAAAATGACCAAAAAAAAGACACAAAATTACCAAAAAAGACACAAAATTACCAAAAAAAATACACAAAATGACCAAAAAAAGGCACAAAATGACAAAAAAAAACACAAAATTACCCCCCAAAAAAAGACATTAAATGACCAAAAGACCAAAACACAGTGGAGACAGAGCTGACTTCCAAAATGATTTGGCGACCCCCAGAAATCATCTCGCGACCCCAATTGGGGTCGGGACCCCAAGGTTGAGAATAGCTGTTCTATGGTATGTTTCTGCAGTTGCTCATAAGACTTTCTCACAGCTCAAGATGTCTCTATGTACATGCTGTGATATTTATTTCTAACTCTACAGTTGCTAGTGAGGCTAATATTGTCTCAAACTCATCCTGGTATGCTGTTCTCAGAAAAACCTCAGCCTGCAGATGCAACACCACAGCACACTATCTCTTGCACAAACAGGAAGACAGACTGAGGTCTAAACTACACACCAGCTTCTGTAGATAATGAATGATTTAAGACAAAATGATATGTAATAACATGTACCTGTCATTTGTCAGATGTTTTGGGGTTAAGGTATTTTCTGGCATTGAGTGCTCCACCATATTGTATTCTCTGATGTTGTTTCAGGTGGTTGTATACATTTATGGTTGTAGCCTGCAGTGCTGCAGCTGTGGCAAGTTTGTGTTTTTGATTGTCATTTTAGTATCTAAAATAGTTCCACAGAGCTGCAGATGTAAGACTTTTTCTGTTCAAGCAAAACACTTCTGTTTAAACTGGAGGGGTTTTCTGGATTCTGACTCATTTTGGTCTTGATTTTATTGCTCCTCCAGAGCTTTTGCTTTCACTGTAACTACTCTGTCTTCTATTTCACACATATTGGATTTGTTTTTGTTTCTGCCTCCTCTGCAGGTGCCTGCCACGTCACATGTGCACAGTTGTCTTAATTGTTTAAGAGACCTAATGGAGGAAATAACAAGCACTTTGTTGTTTGGTGCAAATGATCCCTACAAATGCAACCATGCCATAAGTATTTGCATGCAATAACGCAATTGCACAAAAGAATCAGAGCCACTTTTTACGTGTGCAACAAGATCATGTTGTAAACCTAAAGACTGTGCAATATCTGATCACCCAAAAAAGAAACAAAATGACCAAACAATTTGCAAAAAAGACACAAAATGACCAGAAAAGACACAAAATGAGCAAAAAAGACGCAAAATGAGCAAAAAAAGACACAAAATGAGCAAAAAAGACACAAAATCACCAAAAAATTACCCAAATAAGAAACAAAATGACCAAAAAAGACACAAAATGACCAAAAAAAGACATTAAATGACCAAAAAGACTCAAAGATCATGTTGTAAACCTAAAGACTGTGCAATATCTGATCAAAAATGACCAAAAAATTTGCAAAAAAGACACAAAATGACCAGAAAAGACACAAAATGACCAAAAAAGACGCAAAATGACAAAAAAATGAGCAAAAAAGACATAAAATGACCAAAAAAGACACAAAATGACCAAAAAAGACACAAAATGACCAAAAAATTACCCAAAAAAGAAACAAAATGACCAAAAAAGACACAAAATTACCAAAAAAAGACACAAAATGACCAAAAAAAAGACATTAAATGACCAAAAAGACTCAAAGATCATGTTGTAAACCTAAAGACTGTTCAATATCTGGCTTCAAATTGAACTCTTTCCCTGGAGCAGGAAACAGGAAGAGCAGAGTTCAGAGCACACTGCCAATGCCATCTAGTGCTGAGAGCTGGACACAGCAGGCTGCTGTGTGGAGGATGAGAGGGTGCCAGTCTCCACACCTCAGTGTCGTCGTCTTCACTGCTACGTGTTTAATGAATGACCTCCAGGAGGCGCTCTGAGCCAGAGATACTATCTGCTCCTCTGGCAGCTGGTTTGTTTGGAAAAGGAAGCTATTAAAATGTCTTTTACTGAAAACTAAAGTCCTGAGGCAGGAGGGATGTTGGGGGAGGGAGCGAGAGAGAGAGGGGAGAACATGGGAGGGGAAGTTGGTGAGTAGAAAACTGCCGGGAAGGGGGGAGGCATTGTTAAAAATTTCCATTCATTCTCCTTAGACTCATCTACCTCTAAATATTCACCACAACAACCAACCGCACCTTTTCTCCTGTCATCCATCTTATCGTCCCTCCAGACCAGTAGTTCTCAACCTTTTTGAGTCGCGACCCCCAATTTAACATGCATGTTGTCCACGACCCCCGCTCACTGAACACAATCTCACACGCACAGTTCAGATCACCCAAAAAAGAAACAAAATGACCAAAAAATTAGCAAAAGACACAAAATGAGCAAAAAAGACACAAAATGACCAGAAAAGACACAAAATGACCAAAAAAGACGCAAAATGACCAATAAATGAGCAAAAAAGACACAAAATGTCCAGAAAAGACACAAAATGACCAAAAAAGACACAAAATTACCAAAAAAAAAGACACAAAATCACCAAAAAAAGACACAAAATCACCAATAAAAGACAAAAAAATTACCCAAAAAGAAACAAAATGACCAGAAAAAAGAAACAAAATGACGAAAAAAGAAACAAAGTTACCCAAAAAAGACACAAAATGACCAAAAAAAGACATTAAATGACCAAAAAGACTAAAACACATTAACACATGAACACTTTAACACAGTGGAGACAGAGCTGACTTCCAAAATGATTTGGCGACCCCCAGAAATCATCTCGCGACCCCAATTGGGGTCCCGACCCCAAGGTTGAGAATAGCTGCTCCAGACAACTCTTTTCTTTACAGTATGTCTACTTTTTCCTACAATTCAGGGGAGATAAATACAAAATGCAGACACACACACACACACACACACACATGCACGGTTCACAGGAAAAGTATATAAGTGGATATCTATAACAGACAATCAGGCAGCATGTTAGGTCAGACAGATGAGGAGCTTTAAATAGTAAGCAATCAAGAGTAGAATTATAGTAATTGGAAGCAGAGACTAATCTGTTTTTAAAACGTCAATAAATAAATATTTATTGTTTTGTTTATTGCATAATTTATGGACTCTGAGTGGGACACTGTTAGAGCTGCACAGATTAGTCAATGAATTGATTAGTTGTCAACTATTAAATTAATTGCAAACTATTTAGATTACTGGTGAATCAGTTTAAGAAAAAAAAAAAAAAGAGTGATTCCAGCCTCTTAAATGTGAACATTTACTGGTTTCTTTACTTCTTTATGACAGTAAACTGAATAGCTTTGAGTTGTGGACAAAACAAGACATTAGAGGGTGTCTTATTGCGCTTTGAGAAATCCTGGCAGATTGTATAAACCCAACAACGAATCGGTTAATCAGCAAAATAATAAACAGATTCAGCACTAATTAAGAATATTAGTGTGTTGCAGCCCTAGACAAAGTACATACTCGGAAATGGGTTTACATTGAACATCCTAGAAACCCTGTTACCATGGTGATAAGCCACCCAGATGTTGACACATCTGGTCTTGTGGTCAGTTTAATCAGCAGATTAGTAGTTACACTCATTAAATGTGCGCTCATTTTCATCTGAGGTTTTATTTCGAACAGTAGATTACTTTTTTATATTTGTGGTCCTCAGGGGTGCATCAGGAGAGGAGATATATATATATATATATATATATATATATATATATATATATATATATATATATATATATATACAGTACAGGCCAAAAGTTTGGACACACCTTCTCATTCAATGCGTTTTTCTTTATTTTCATGATTATTTACATTGTAGATTCTCACTGAAGGCATCAAAACTATGAATAAACACATATGGAATTATGTACTTAACAAAAAAAGTGTGAAATAACTGAAAACATGTCTTGTATTTTAGATTCCTCAAAGTAACCACCCTTTGCTTACTAGAATATAAGACATGTTTTCAGTTATTTCACACTTTTTTGTTAAGTACATAATTCCATATGTGTTCATTAATAGTTTTGATGAATTTACAATGTCAATAGTCATGAAAATAAAGAAAAACGCATTGAATGAGAAGGTGTGTCCAAACTTTTGGCCTGTACTGTATATATATATATATATATATATATACATATATATATATATAAATATATATATATATACACACACACACTCTTTGATTGTAGACCCCACTTTTAGGCTTTTTTTTGAAAGGATGAAACAATGAAAACTACATCTTGTACCACTCTACCTGCCTGTTTCTTTTTAGCATTCACCCACTGACTCACATGTTCATTAAATGCATCATAGGAGAAAAATCTGGACTAGTATTATTTAGCATCCATTCAGAAACACACAGTTGCTGTTCTGTCACATAGCTGGTGCCTCATTTATTCAGTCTCCCACGTGGCATCTCTCCATATCTCCCTGCTGTTTCCCCCCCCCTCCTGTCCCGTCTCGGGCCTCAGCAATCAAGCATAGACGGCTGAGGTCACCGGCGTCTTATGCACTCTGCAATAAATATTTGCGATAATACCCATCCTTCATAAGGTTGTAAAGCTTTGCTTTGGTTTGTGGGGTAACGGGTATACTTTAAAAACTGCCTTCAGTGCTGTTCTGTTGTTATTTTTACGCTTTAAATGAGAAACACAGATAAAGAAGCAGCTCGTACTACAGGAAAGGTTTAAGGTAACAGCAGGGAGCAGAGCAAAAGAGAGAGAACATTCATTAAAAACGAGAAAGAAGAAAAAAAAGTCCCTTTTGCCCACATTAATCTGTTCATCAAACCTGATATTATGATATATTACTGGAAAGAGCACTGCAGCAACATAATAATAATACAGCTCAAATACAGAAGTCATGATTTCTCTCTCAGCCCAGCCATGTATCCGCTGTTTCTCTCTGATCTTATCTGGGCCATTTGCACAGCTGCTAGGCCTCTCTTGTTTCCTGTCCAGGTAAGAGAGCCTCCAACCAATAAGACAGTTCACAGACTCCGTCACGTTGGCCAAGTCAAACTCTAAAAACACTCTCAAACTCTCTTCCACTTCCACTGCATGTCTGAGCCTCTGACACTCGGAAACCGTAACGACTCCTCGGGCAATTATGCCTAATGATTTCTGTTTCCTGTAACTCTGTGAGCTTGAAAAATGTGTCCTCACTCTGAACCTGCCATATTCATCCTAAATCAGGCCCATAAGCCAATATTTACTTTTATGCAGACTTGCCAGAAACACATACCAGCACAATGGATGCTATGCTTATATGCAGTGATGGAAAAAGTATTCAGATCCTTTACTTAAGTAAAAGTACTAGTACCACACTGTGAAATTACTCCACTACAAGAAAAAGTCCTGCATTCAAAACTTCCTGAAGTAAAAGTACAAAAGTATCAGCATCAAAATGTACTTAAAGTATCAAAAGTAAAAGTACATGCTACGCAGAATGGACCCACTCAGATTGTTTTATATTCTAAATATATTATTAGATTATTTGTATCATTGCATTTATGTAAGCAGCGTTTTCATTTGTAATGAGAGAAAAACTACTTAATATACTGTTATGAGGTTTAATTTAAAACAATATCTAATCATTTTAAACTGATCATGTTTTTATGTTAAATCTCGACCCGAAAAGTAACTAAAGTAACTAAATATACTGTTAGGAGGTTTTTATTTTATTAAAAAAAAAAAAAAAAAAGGTCTCATCACTTTACATTTATCACGTTTTTTCTGTTAAATCTCGACCTGAAAAGTAACTAAAGCTGTCTAGTAGCTAAATGTAGTGGAGTAAAAAGTACAATATTTGCCTCAAAATGTAGTGGAGTAGAAGTATAAAGTTACATAAAATGGAAATACTCAAGTAAAGTACAAGTACATTAACCCATTGAAGCCTGGAAAGCGTTTACGTCGTTTTGTAGTATTTGTATAGGCTCTCAAATACTTTTTGAATTTCATTTCTATCTGCTACAGAGGCTGAAAATCTATTATTTAGTAGAAGCGTTGACACTTCTGTTGAATTTCCAGAAAAACTTCAGGTTTTAGGGGCTTATTTTAAAATCGCCCAGAGGTTTTACAGGAAGTTTTAGGCGTCAATGGGTTAAAATTGTACTTAAGTACAGTACTTGAGTAAATGTACCATTCCACCAATGCTTATATGCTACTTACAGTCACATCATTCCTGCAAGAGTGAGAAATAAATCATAAGACTTTATGCCAACCCCCCCCAGTCTACACCCTCACAGTGAAGAAAAAGCCCACTAGAATGCCTAGTTTGCAATAAATCATTCAGTCGTGACGCCTACATGTGACACCTACACAAAGCCTACATGTAACCTCTGTGTAACCTCCACACCAGCGCTAACTATCTACCAGACGCCCACTCAGCACAGCTCCTTCTCCCCGAGGTCCCAGTTTAGACCGAGGACGCAGCTGTTCTGAAGACTTTTCCTCATGCGTTTTTGTATCTATTATCCTCCTTTTTACCTTTCCCCTTCCCCCCCCTAAAAAAATCCCCACATTTTTTCTCCCTCATTTCTTTTGCAGATCCCTTTTCACCTCGTTGGCTGACATCTAAGGTACACACAAGTTGACGTACGCACAAAGAAACATACAGACACAGAGCAGACTCCCGCCTTCTAACATCAGCATCCCAGATAGACGATCATGGATCTGAGTATTGTATCTTTACCGTATCTCCCTTCACTTATTGTGTCTCCTGTGGGACACATGTCAGAGACTCTCTGTCAGTCAAGGAGGATATTAATGAGTGGAACTGGCATCTCGGAGTCAAAACCGGCTCCCCTGCTGCCACTACATCCTCATGAGTCCCAATAAATCAGAAAACAGATCAGTTAGGGCTGGAACTAAAATAAAATCTGATTTATTTGAATAACAATAAATCCATTTTTGTTTCAGTGGATGCATTCCCTTTCTTATATGTGGGAATTTGGGTATACAGTCATGGAAAAAAATATTAGACCACCCTTGTTTTCTCCTTGCTTTCTTGTTCATTTAATGCCTGGTACAACTAAAGGTACATTTGCTTGGAAATTATAATGATAACAACAAAAAAAAGCTCATACAAGTTTAATTTAAGAGCTGATATCTAGCCATTTTCCTTGGTTTTCTTGATAATGATTTGGTTATTATCAAGAAAACCATGGGAAATGGCTAGATATCAGCTCTTAAATATAACTCTTATAATATACATACTATATAAATTGAAGAAAATGATGGTCTAATCATTTTTTCCATGACTGTATATAACAAAAGAGCGAAAAATTGAATGAATTGAATTGAATTTTCCCAAGGGGATTAATAAAGCATACATTATCATAATCTACCAGGAAGTCATCACTGATGAATATATATTTTAATTCAGCATTTCACCAGCTGAGCATGTTGATAAAAGCTATATTTTGAAACTATTTGAACGATCTATTTTCAGCCAGTTATCTTGTGCTATAACCAGCAATGCTCTGTCTTCTAGTGCTCCACACACATTATCTGTAAGTGAAAACTATCTGTTCTATTTCCAACAGTGGCCTAGGCCCTGCAGACATAATAATGTGTGCACATGCATGCATGGGTGTACTTTTATCCTTGTGTGTATGTGTGAATGCATGTGGGCAGCTGGAGTGGGCACTGGTGGTGAAATATTAATAATGGCCGTTTGTTTCTGCTTCTTTCGGTTTTACTTTCTGACACCAGGGCCAAGAGGACAGACACGGTCAGATGGGATTATTGGGCGGGTCAGCCGGGTTGATCAAAGCCAGCGGGGAGGCAGTTAGACAGGCTGGTCTCACAGAAATCCGTGAAATAGCCACGGAATCACTCAAATTTCCGTGAAACTGACACGGATTTCGCTACAATGCAAGTTAATGACAGTCATATCCCGTGGCTATTGGTTTTTTCCAAGTCACGTGACTTTTAAGGTTCCGGCGGTCAGAACAAAAAACATAGCGGACAGTTCTCTCATTTTTAGTGAAAAATCAATATTTTGACTTAGTTTCTGCATAAAAATGGATTTTGATCACATTTCTAGCGAGAAATATATGTTTTATTTTGTAAATATTCACTCAGTGAATGTACATAATCACTTTGTGGTGAAGATCTCGCCAGAAAAATATGACTGTCATTAACTTGCATCGTAGCGAAATCCGTGTCAGTTTCACGGAAATTTGAGCGATTCCGTGGCTATTCCACGGATTTTGAGTTAAGCGAATCCGTGGCTATTTCACGGATTCCTGTGAGACCATGTTGGCCAAGAGGACAGACACGGTCAGATGGGATTATTGGGCGGGTCAGCCGGCGTTGATCAAAGCCAGCGGGGAGGCAGTTAGACAGGCACAAGAGAGAAAAGGGACAAAAAGATCCTAAGAGGATTCACCCATGTAACAAAAAAACAGTTCTGTTTTAAGATTTATAGACTTTGAAGGCGGCTTGTACGAACGGTGGACACATTTTCTTTTCATCCCTGCTGATTCAGATCCTGTGCTATCTCTGTCCCACCCTGCCCGAGACAGTTAATGAGGGAAAGTCCACATCACATATGACTGCTGCTCAGTGTGTGTGTGTGTGTATGTGTGTGGATACAACAGGGCAAGGGCAGCAGGGCATGGGGGTCAGACGGTAATGGCAGCAGCATATTCAGGCCTCCTACTCTGGAATGCAGAGTGAGGGAGAGACACAACACTGCAATTCACTCGCCAGAGAGTCACTGAACTATTCTTAGTCCAGTATGTGAAGTGGACTCCCCCCCTCCCCTCCCGTCCCTCACCCCTTCCCTGGGGGCCGTGAAAAGAGCCTAGATGGACGAGTTGACGTGGTGTCTATAAAGGTACGGGGCAGGACGGTGAAGCGGGATGGAGAGCTTTAGAGAAAAAGAGGGAGAGAGAGAGAGAGAGGGGATAAAAGTTAAGCTCCAGTGAGGCAAAGCCTGGTCAGCTAAGTCTGAATGGAGCAGTTCACTGGCTGTGAAGCCTCTCCAAAGAGCCTATTGTAAACGTACATTGGCACAATGCATGGAGCCCCAGGGACCTCTCTCTCTCTCTCCTCCTCCTCCTCCTCCTCCTCCTCTCATGTGACCTCTCACAAACACTGGCAGAAAAGACAGACACATACTTTCTTTTTATCCTGTGTTCCTACCTAGACTAAACAGATTTTTTTGTCTTCTAATACAATTCAACAACTGGCAGTGTGACACCACAAGGTTACATGCATTGAAGGAAAAAAATGAATTTCCTGTGCTCACACACACACACAAGCTGTGCAGCCTCACGCAGAGTTCAAACAGTGGGGGAATTCAGCAAGAGACAGTGTCACTAGTGACAGTGACAGGCTCAGATTTTTCCCCCAGTGCTCTCTTCTCTTTGCTTTTATTTCTCTGTCCCATCTGAATGAGTCATTGAGAAGATGGGGTCTGACACACACCAAGGCCTGGCAGTGCACGGTCCTACTGTTATCGGGCAAACACGGCGGAGTCGTCTGCAGCTCAGTCATAACAAATGTCAAAGAGCCATTCATCTCCTCTAATCCCCCTTTTTCTATTCTCCTGTCTGCATGTACACACACACACAGACACACCGGTGACACTAGAAGCTTTCACTCAACATGACAAGGAGTGAGAACTGAAGAGCCGGGTGAATGTAATCCAGTTGATTTTGAGAGAGAATGAGGAAGTAGAAAGGAAGTGTAGGCAATTAGGGAGTTTGTGTTGAAAAATGCAGAGAGGGAGCAGAGCAGAGAGAGGCAGGAGTGAGGTAGAAGAGGGAGAATAAAAAAGGGAGACAGGGTTTGACAGGAGGAGAAGAAGAGGTAAGTATCACCATGTTCATGAAATCTCACATTTAGCTTGCAGCACATATGGCGAAGGCAAAAACTGCACAGCATGGCTTCTCAGAAAAGCTGCACACCGACTCATTCAGAGACACAAAATGCTGTAAAGTGTGAGAGCATGACATCCTGTTCCACACTGACTGAGCGTGCAAGAGCACAATCTCGGAGGTGACACTTCCACGATCTAAGATATGACATACACCGAGACACGAGGTGCATCCGCGACAAAAAAAGGTCACGAAACACAAGAGGGGACACAGATGCAAAATAAATTACGTACAAGTTTGAGATATTACACTACGACAACTTTGCGTAGTGTGAGCTTGACCAGTGTCATATAGTGCCATGTTTCTGTGCAACAAGATCTCCAACCTAAACAACAGTGTTGGAGCTATTTAGTTCTTGTTAGTATTTAGTTGTCTGTTTAGTTTATTATCAACAATGAGTATTGTTTGATTATTCTAGACTTTTGTTTATTTTGATAATATTTTGTTTTGCTAGTTAATTGTTTAGTTTAATCATCATTATTGTTTAGCATATTTAGTTTACATATTATATTTTGTGTTTTATGGAATTTAGGTTGGCACCGTGGGCACCTGATGTTATATAGGTAGGTAGGTAGGCAGAGGGCCGGCATGCACCTGGGTGGGCCGATGGTTTTTTACCAGCGTGAAGATAGGCAGCAGGAGCCATGTTTCTTTGTTCTTTTGTTTGCTTGCTCGCAATGGATAAAATAAACCTTTGGAACTAACAATCATGCATGGACGTCACCTTCTTTGCCTGCGTACACCACACGCTCATGGTGCATCAGTGGCATTTTGATTAAGTTTGTTTTAAGTTTAATTTTGATATTTTTCCGGACAAAATTGCCACTACAAACAGAATAAGTTGTTTGTAGTTACCAACCATAACAACCAATATGAGCGTTTTGCGGCTCATGTTACAGAGCGGAGTGTTGTAAAAATAGCACACACGTTAACAAACCTACACACACGGTACGGGGTTGTAAAAAGGCTACAGTTTCAGTGAATTTAGCTAAAAACTATTGATCTACGTTTAGGACAAAAACTACAGGGCTACAAGAACAGAATGATGTCATTTTGTTCATCCGGGCAGAACTTTGTTTTTTGTGAAGAGCTATTGTTTGATTGGTCAGAAATTTGAATTTGAATGAGCCGTGGATGCAGTAGGAAGGCCTTATGAGAACTTCCCAGGAGTTCTGCAGGAGTTTCTCATGAAGTATGAAATGTCCTGGCCAAAAAGAACCGTTTCTTGTTCTTGCCATCTCAAGAAAACAAACACATTTCTCTGTTGTTGTGGAGTATGTAAAGGGCTTAAGGCGTTGTGAAAGAAATGTAGTTCTACATAGTTACGTAAAAACTTGATACAAGAAACGTGTAAATCACATCGATTTATTTTTTAGTCTTTAGTCTCAAGCGTTAATATGAGTCCTATTTTGCTGCCTGTACAAACGACCTATGGGGTCGTTTTTGAGGGGAGACCAGTTCCAATTTAGCTACAGTATGATGAAGGGTTCCCTGAGGGGAATAGTTTGAAAGAAGGGATCATCATCTATCTTGATACAAGACACACTAGTGACACTTATTTAAAAAAAATATGCCATTTGATGTGTGAAATTATGTTTTTTTTACCTGAGCTTAATTTTTTCAAGTATTTACATGTCATTGTATGATGTATGCCATTAGCAAGGTTGCCCATTTCCAACATAATGTGGCAAGTAATGCATTTAAAGTTTGTGAAAGTTATCTCTGTAAGCAAAAACCTGAAATTTTCCAACCATTTTTCTACTTTTGGCTCGAACTGATGAAGTTTGTGCCATGTATCTAAACTGCTCTGTTTATCCAACCACTTGGGCGGTATTTTTATATCGTCTTACCTTTCCGAAATTTCATTGGAGTATACGGTATATGACACAGTTTGCGTTTGTGTATAAAAGGTGCAGTCGGCGTGGGCAGTATGAGAGAAATAAAGTGTTTTTTGAACATTAAAGCACGCAAACATCTTCTAGTAGAAACCCAAAATGCATCTGTGAACCTAAAAATTAGTATAATAGGCCCCCTTTAATAGTTCCATCCAATTTTACAGGCCAAAAGCTTCTTTCTTAATTGTTCTTGCTGGGAGAGTCTATTTTTTTAGTCTTATTTATATGGTTATACAATCAGACTGTTGTAGGATTTCCAAAACCGCAACTTATGTAAGAGAATAACTGTATTGGCAGGCAGGGAAATGTTGCTTCTGTTGATTTGTGAAGCAGCTTCATATGCAACTCTGCTATGGAAATAGAGACAATAGCACAGCGTTTGGATTTTCTGTCCTGGAGTGTTGAGAAACCAACTTTCTTGAAGAACTGGAACACTTACATGACTGTCCACAGGGACCTGGGAAGTTGCTTGCATAGAAAGTTATGAATATAGCACAAAGATAATCACAATTGCATGCACACTCAAACAAGAGTGTGCAAATGCGAACCAGACACCGTGACGTGTGCAAAAACCATACAGATAGACATCAAATTGGTTTGCTAAACCTGTGATTAGACACACAAACTGGACAAACAGAGACAGAGTGTTTATAAGAGGACAAGTTATCTAGTCAAGCCTCAGTGTGAGCTCCTCTGGGAGATGAAACAGATCTACCGAATCTCCCTCTTCCTCTTTTCGCCCTCATTTTCCTCTTGGATTTCCCCTCTTTACAGTCTAGCGCAATAAAATGATAAGATTGGTGATGTCTGACCCAATTATAAGCTTGATTCTGGCTTCGGCTCCACTCCTGTCTCTGTCCTACCTTTTCCCTGTCCAGCTGTAATACAAGACAGAAATGTCAGGACCGGTGCAGATATCCTTGTCACCGTGCAAGCAATAACCTCAAAAGGAGAGGAGAGAGAAAGATAGATTAAAAAATAAAAACACAGGAGATGATAAAAGATGGAGTGGGCGTTCAGTTAGCTGCTGAAGGAGGTGGCTTAGAGATGGAATTAAAAGAATTATTGTAATATAAGCAGCCACGCACATGAGAAAAAAAATGTTTATGAGAGCGTGAGAACAGAGGAGAAATGGATGAGATGAAATAAGATATATCAGAAGGGGAAAAGGGGAGATATACGAGGAGCACTTCCTGTTAGAATTCCATCCAAATTGACCTTTCTCTGTTGCCATGGTAACGCAGGCACGGCTGTGGGAGAGTCGACTAATTACTGGTTTATCTAACTGGTTTTCTCTCTCTCCTCTGGGACAATTGATTTTCAGCATTATCAGTTAGACTAAGTCGCATGAGACGGCGATATTAGTTAGTGTTTCATGCTGCCTGATTAACGTCGCTGACACTGTGGTCAAATCGAGATGAAACCACAGTGACGCAGATCTAATGCAGCTACAAACCTTTATGCATGCTACAAGGTTTCTAGTTTTCAGAGCAACCACAAGCCGCACAAACAAACAGACACAGCAGGTCAGGAGCAGAGCTCGACAGATATAATGGTTGACTGATATTATCGGCCCATATTAGCCTATGAAAGGCATATTGCATCAGCGTATATGCTGTCAGATATGTGCTGTTATAAACATGTCTTTTACACAACATATAATGGGGAAATTGTGGCTTGGTATGCTTCAGAAATGGTGTTAGCTATTTATTTTGTTTTCTTTTTATTATAGTCAGCAATTGACTGAAACTGAACAGTAATGATGTTTATTTAGTTAGCTATTTTATTCCGATTTACTCTTTATTTTCTCAGCTGGCATTTATAGAATTTGCCGACAATGTAATACATTGTTTGTATAATGAACACAGTCGCCCATAAAGTCAGAATAATATTTTTTTTTTACCTCTTTCCATGAAATGATTGTGACAATGTGATTTATAATTGACAGATAAAGTGTATATCTTCTTAAAATTGAATTAATCAATCTTTTCGAAACATATCACAATGAAAATGAAACCACAATGAACAGAGGATTGTGTCCGGAAGCAAAAATATTCAAACTTTATGGGCAACTGTGTATGATAATGTGGAACAATGTTAAATATTATTTAATAAAGTTTTTGTTTGAGAAATTAGCTCTCTGGGTATGTTTGCAGAGTCAACTCAAAGTCAAGTCAAAGTTTATTTATACAGCACATTTAAAAACAACCTCAGTTGACCAAAGTGCTGTACAGTTATTAAAATAGAATAAATCATACACAACTGGGTATAAATAAAAACAATAAAAAGAATAAAATACTAAAAACAGTAAAACAATAAAATAAAATAGAATAAAATAGTAATAAAAACTCAATCCAAAACAGAGTTAGAGATGAAAAAGACAAATAAAAGGGTAATAAGAGTGGTGAAAAAACATTGCAAATCCACACAGAAAAGGTCTATTTTCATTCCAGCTCAAGGTTTTACTATATTGGCCACCATGTAGCTTATCAAATAATTTTCCAGTATCGGCTGTGCTCTAGTCAGCAGTAAAGGCACAATGCATCCCAGGCAGTCGACATGATACGTCACGAGGAGCGAGCCCCCCCTTAGCAACACGTCACTGGCTCTCGCCGGGTAGACGTGGCCCCCCACCAACAAACTATGCTCCACGCTGTCTGACACACATTTCAGCTCCAGACAGACAGAGACATGCCCAGTGGTGGTATTGTTACTAGAAGGACAGAAACATACAGACACAACATGACTAGTCTAAGCCCGGAAGACAGAGAAATTAAGGCTGATGTACAGACACATTAACAGAAAGCACAGAAAATTAAACTAATGTGATGAGACAAGCCAAAATAAACAGTCCTGTTCCCAGAGAGAGAAGAGGAGACTGTTAACAATTCAAATAAAATATCTCTTCTTCCTTCCTTTCTTTCTTCCTTCCCCAGAGTATAAACTGAGAGGAGTTATATAACAAACGGGATAAAGCAAGTGAGAGAAAATGAAAAGGTAGGGGGGTAAAATATGAACACCACATAAAAAATACAGGAAGGAAAAGCACTTGAGCTTTAACAGCTTTTCTATTTGTTGCAGTGTGATTGTGTGAGTTCTCTTTTCGGTGTTGAGGCCAAAGAACACACACTCGCGCTCTGGTGAGGCGAGCATGCACATGAGCGTGGAGGTGAACCACAGTGGTAAAGGAGCAGCGTACCAAAGGCTTTTTGCATGTTTAAGCCCATTAACTAAGTCACATATATTTTACATCACTGTCAGCCAGTTTCCAGACTGCTGCATGTGGTTTTAGAGCGATTTCATACCTTCCAGGCAGTTTTTAAAGCAGAAGAGACATTACTGACAGAATTATTAGAATGATTGAGCTATTTAACAAACACCAAGTTGGACTTAGTTTCTTTTGTTTCCGATGCATAAGTAAGACCTATTTGAGCTCAGTGACTGACAAAATATATTATCCTGTTATAGGTAATTTCATATTGCAATAATAATTCATATCAATGTTTTCCAGGAGATTGATATTTTAGAATATATTCGAGATACTGGAGTGGATCATCATATCGCCCAGCCCTCAATTCAAGGCAGCCATTGGTGCCATTATGGTGCTGAAATAAGTATTTTAGTGATCATTTAGTTAATCAACAATATTTTTTTAATCATTTCTCACTGGATAATTGGAACACAAAATTGGTTTGGTGAGCTCATCAAGCCTTGAACTTCACAGACAGGTGCATCAAATCATGAGAAAAGGTATTTAAGGTGGCCAATTGAAAGTTGTTTTTCTCTTTGAATCTCCTGTGAAGAGTGGCAACATGGGGGTCTCACAGCATCTCTCAAACGTAGTGAGGAAATGGAAGAGCACAAACACAACTCTTGTTAAGGCCAAAAGCGGCAGGCCAAGAAAAATATTGAAAAGGCAAAGGTGAAGGATGGTGAGAACGATCAAAGACAACCCACAGACCACCAACGAACACCTACAGCATCATCTTGATGGTGTCAATGTGCATCAGTCAACAACTCAGCACACTTTGCACAAGGAGAAGCTGTACGGTAGAGTGATGTGGAAGAAGCCTTTTCTGCACACACGCCACAAACAGAGTTGCTTGAGGTATGCAAAAGCACATTTGGACAAGCCAGCTGCGTTTTGGAATAAGGTGCTGTGGACTGATGAAACAAAGATTGAGTTATTTGGTCATAACAAGGGGCGTTATGCATGGTGGCGAAAGAACACAGGACTCCAAGAACAACACTTGCCACCCACAGTAAAATTTGGTGGAGGATCCATCATGCTGTGGGGCTGTGTAGCGAAGTGCTGGTACTGGGAATCTTGTTAAGGTTGTAGTCTAGACGGAATTGTCCAAAAAGTGAAAGTGAGGAGCATTTATGGGTACAAGTCAGGAACTACAATACTTATTTCAAGGGTGCTGAATCCAAAAAAAAATGGTTCCCAAGCGAAATTTTGAATTTTTGACCTTCTCATTTACATATCAATATGGCGGCCAAATTGCCCATCTTGCTCAGTCGTTGGACCATTTTCCCCAAGTTTTTTTGTAAGTAGGCAATCAAAGATGAAATGAAATTAAGTTTCTGGATCTATAGTCTAGGGTCAGAGCAAGAATATAGTGGAGGCTCAGTGTCTTCTTTATGTATATTTATATATATGCAAAATACCAACTTTTAAGGTGAAATTAAGCATTATTTGTGTGTTTTTTTAAAGCCGACATAAATATTCAATCAATATCACTTTTAAATGTTCCAGTTGGTATTTTGCATATATATATATATAAATAAAAAAGGCACTGAGTCTCCACTATATTCTTGCTCTGACCCTAGACTATAGATCCAGAAACTTAATTTCCTCATCTTGATTGCCTACTTACAAAAAAAACTAAGGGGGAAATGGTCTAATCACTGTGCAAGATGGGCAATTGGCCATTTGATATACAAATTAGAAGGTCAAAAACTCAAAATTTCGCTTGGGAACCATTTTTTTTGGACTCAGCACCCTTGAGATATGTAAGGTAGGCCGGTTCCTGACTTGTACCCATAAATGCTCCTCACTTCTTATAGGAGGCCCTTTTTCTGAAATCCGTCTAGACTATTGAGGGTTTCATGGATTCCACTCAATATCAGCAGACTCTTGAGAATAATGTTCAACAATCAGTCACAAAGATGAAGTTACGCTGGTGCTGACTATTTCAACAAGACAACAACCAAAACACTGCTCAAAATCTGCTCTGGCATTCATGCAAAGAAGTAAGTACAATGTTCTGGGATGGCCATCCCAATCCCTAGACCTGAATATCATTGAAAACCTGTGGGATCATTGGAAGCGGGCTGTGGATGGTATTGACAACCGGTCTATTCTGTCCTTTAGGTTGGAGATCTTGTTGGATTAATCAATAATGAAGATAATTAGTTAGTTGCAGCCACAGCCAGTAAAATGTGAAAAAACAGCTGCAGAGAATTGAAACTTGCTTGGCAGTAAGCAGTCAGCAGTAGTCACGAGCTGCAGTGTAAAGAATCACAAAATGATTTGCGGTTAGTAAGCTAGATCAGGAAAAAACACCGGTCTCATGATTACACACACTCGATACCTTCACATTATGGGATTACAGGTCCATCTCTAACAGATACCGGTCTGGAACAAGATGGAAAATTCCCAGTCAATGCCTGGAGCCTGGCATTGGACACCAAAAATAGTCCATTTGTGACCAGGCATGATTGTGGTAGCATAAGGGCACCTTGGTTGCCAAATGCAAGGAGCAGAACTATTGGTGCCAAAGGACAGACAGGACAACGATAATATAGCACCAGACATGAGGTTACCATGTGGAAAAATGCATGAGCATCAATATGGCCTTAAGCAACCAGTGAGGGTGACTGCATACAAGCACCGCTGTGCTACTGGGCAAATAAACTGTGAGCTACAGAGGATGCCAGGGTGGGTATGTTGGCCCCAATCTCTGGCTGTGTGGTTTGTGTGGCTGGCATCCTGGAGGCATGGTATGACATGTGGTTCATCCCAGCAGGCAGCCAGAGTCACAACAAGAATGGCACTTGTGTCTACACTGCTATGCTGCTCACTTCTGCTGCTGAGAGTCATAATAAACACTTTCACTGTCTGGTGCCAGCAGTAATGGGTCTAAAATACTGTTAATTTTGTTGTTAATGTGATATAAATGCTGCATTTCAGGCATGTTTGATACAAATCTTTATCTTTATTAACACATATTGGACATGTTGATGTATTTTTAGATTTAATTTCATTATTATTTGGTGTCCAGCAGCTCAGAGGCCAAAAACGATGGAATGGAAAAGATCTTACGGTCAGTGAAGCAACAAATTGTACTTTTGAAAACCTCAAACTCAACCACGGCTACATCCTTCGTTCTTGTATCTATCTAGCCGTTCATGGTGCCTGCATATTTGGGGATGGGTGGGCTGACCGCTATGAGAAACAGTGAAGTAGTCAGAAAGCAGTGATTGCTTTCGCAGAGCACTTCATCACAGGAAAATGCAGCATGCATCAGGGGGATTTACCAGGTATCACGTACGCTGTACACTCTCTCACACACACACACACACACACACACACACACACGTACACGTACACCTCAGAAACCGATCTAACCTGAATGAGGACCCATGCAGAGCAGCGGGGTGGTTAAAAATTCAGAGGAAAACAGTGTCAGAAGCAACTTAAATATAGAAAAATCTGAAACAGTAATGGCATGGAGAGATGGAGGGATGGAGGGATGGACGGATGGGGGTGGCGTTAAGTGAATGAGGAAAAACTGGCTACTATGAAAAAAGAGAGGGGTCAGTGAAAGAGAAAAAGAGGCTCACGCTTCATTGAATGTTACGCCATAGGGCCTGATTCTGCTGACCTGGTTTCTTTCCCCTAACAAAGCCTGTGCATTAACTCTCTCACAAAAAAAACGTCCACACACATGCACACACAACGCCTATAGACATTTACACACCCACTTAACCTGCACACAAGCGGTATACCTACACATTTACACACACACACACACACACACACACACACATGCACACACACACACACACCCTCTCTTGCTCTCAACATTCCTGCATCCTATATTTGTACGTAAAATGACATCAAGTAATTATTTATGGCTTTTTCTCATCCTGAGAGACATTGGTTTTTCTCGATATGGGAAGGAACTGAAACCATGAGTAAGCCTTTGCACTGCATGGTGGCAAAAACTGAAAAACCCAGGGGCCTTTCTTTGCACATTCTGATACACATCAAAGTCTTGGTTTCCATTTCAGTTCTCACAAATAACCTCACACTATTATTATAAATGGGTTAGGTGTTCTGGTAAATTCTGCAGAGGGGGCGGGCAATTTGACAACATATGCATGTGTGAGAAAATAAACGTGTTAACTATCGGAAAGTTCGTTATATTTATTGAGGCTGTTGTGGGCAATGTTGCTTTTTAACTAGCGGGAATTACTCATGGCAACAATGTTCTTTGATTTGCTTTTTGCACTGATGTGATAAAGTACCTTGATTTTTTAACTGCAGAAAATACATTACATCATGATGTATATATCTATAATATGATATAAAATTACACACTGGAATAGAAGGTTTAACCAATATCACCCACCGCTATTTTAGCATGTTTTTAATACACCAAATATTGAATAAATACATAACATGTTGAGCTGAGAGCATAAATGATCAGATGTTTTCAGGCACTTTGATGCAAAACCCCTGAGCACTTGTGCAATAGAGCTGGTAGCTGTAGCAATACATCTGGAGCATAAGACTCTTTTTCTGATGCAGACACAACGCAATATCCACATGAACCACAACTAAATACATCTTTTTTCAAGGCAAGTATTTAGACTTGTATCAGGAAAGGCTCAGGTTTAAGAGTTGTGCTTGAATACTGAGTTAAAGGGCTAGTACACTAAATGATTTGCTATGTTGTGGCCTGCTAATATAAAGTTATGTCCAGGAGATAAGGTTTCTAGATTGACCCAAGATAAATAACATAATGTTACTGGGATAAAGAACTATGAGCAACACCTACATAGATAGACATTGAAATTGAGCCATCATCATTAAATTCTTTTTTTTTTTTATTGTAATATGTCAAAATGGCTCATGTGAAATTGGCCTGCTCAGTTACATGTACACTATACACCACAAATTAATTAGCATTTTAATGAAGAATGCAAACATGTTGACAGACTTTTAACTACATAATGTCTTCATTAGCATAACTGCTTGCTTGTGTTTAATAGTGAGGGACATAAAGCACCATTGGCTGATTTACTATACATGTTCTCGCTCAGTGACTCTCCATCTATCTCCGTTTTATCTCCTGCTTCTTTTTTTAACAACTCATTTGTTTGTACAGTAGCTTGAAGACCACAGACTCCAGCTGTTTTAGGCAAAAAAAAAAAAGTGAAGCTCAGTGTTTTATTTTTGCAGCGCAGCATGTGTAAATGAGACCAATACAAGGTGACCCACCAGTCAATGTCTACATCCAATAAAGCAATCAATAACACAATTGGTGACATGACAAATGAATCACGTCAGTAAAGCTGTAATTTTAAAGCTTGTGCTATTCTACTGTGTCTTTTCTATCCAGCTGACCCAGGGTCAGTGTTAACATCTGGCTGCTCATGAAAAAATGTCTTTTTTCCAGTGAAAAAGCAAAGCTTCATTCATTCATTCACTTCTCTTCCATTTTAATCCGCTCTTCTGCCATGCACCCCTGTAATATTACATTTTCCCTCTTTATTCCAATCAATTCTCACTGTGCTCTGCTATGCCTGTGTCCCACTGACACACTAACACCAGAGTGAAGAGGATGTAGAGTACAGCCGCAAAGAGACTCGAGTGGAGTGACCTTTCTGTATGCTAATCTCTACAGCACACACACACACAATCATAAGGTGGAGGATTTGTCCTCTGCCAGATGAGTCAAAAGGACATCATGAAAACACAAATCCTTCTCCTTGTGTGTGTGTGTTTTTGTCTGGTTTTTCCTGGACTACCCCTCCTCCCACTATATCTTATGTGTCAATCACAGCCTCTCATTATAAGGCGTGACACACCCACTGGAGCATACATTTTACAACTGGCGACATTAAAATAGCCTGGTTATAGAATTGGTCGTAAATCAAGCGCTGGTGGTCGAATTCGGCTCCATCTCTTCCCTTTTCTCCGTCCCTCCCTCCATGTTTTCTGGTGTTTCTGTGCACCGCTGGGCAGATGCAAACCGCTGCCTGTGTCATGCGGCATCCCACTATCCTACTACCGAGCCGCTATTTACTGCAGTTCATTCACTCTATCAAGCCACACTGAAATAAACTCCAACCCACAGGGGGAAACGATAGGCTCTACGACTTTATGGCCACATTACCAGCCAATAAGCGGGTTTTTTTCCCCCAACAGTGGAAATAAATGTGCTGATTTCTGCACCTACTCATCCATTTAAATGTATTGAATTGTTCCCCTCATTCCCTGCATGATCAATAGACAGCGGTGCTGCACTGTGCTCTTCCCCTGCAAAGAAAGATGCAACATGAATGCCAATGTCAGATCTGCCAGCTACTGTGCAGTGGTGCGGTTACATGCTGGATCTAATTCCAGATGCAAAAGCTTTTGGTGGCGCTCAAAGCTCGGGGCCCACAGGTGGTGATGCGTTTTTCCACTACCACCATGTTTTTACAATTCATACGGCTCGACTCACCGTCACTGCGGAGTGTCTGACTGCGTTGCATGCCGTCTGCCGTATCTCCGCCGCGCTCCCGGGTTTCAGCAGGTTCTTGGTGAATCTCCGGGTCGATTCGGCTGCCATCTCCTCATCTGAGCGGCCACCGAGCACGATTCAAAGCCTGGTAAATGTCTGCTGCAGTCACACCGACCTGGTCCTCGCACCTAACATGAGCCGACCGAGCTGTGTTTACACACACACACATACGCGCGCACACACACGCACACACACACGCTTCTTTCACACACACGCCGTCAATCCACACACGCAGAGCGCGGAGTGCAGGGGATGTGCCTGTGAGCTGGAATTGATGTCAAACTTGACCGAATCAAAAAGACTACTTCCGGTTGTGACTTTCACATTAAGACATCTGTTGTAAACCCGAGGGAGATGGATGCGAGTCGGGCTTTTATTTTGAAGGCCACACGCACCAATTGCAGTGTAGTTATCTCTCAACTTCACATCTGAAAAGAAACATAATTATCACACTACTGCAGCCTATTTTTAAGTTCCATTGAGCCTAATTAGATTTTTTTATTCTTTTTTTAAATATAGGCTACTAAATGTTGACCCAAATGTAGGACCTATCTGCAGTCTACAGCATTCTGCAGCAGTAACCTGGCCGTCTAAACTGCTAACATTGATTTGACCAGCTTATACTGTATACATCATGCATCTCAAGGGGAGCTCTGAAATGTCAACTAGTTATCTGCAGTCCAGTCACGAACAAGGAAGGATGGAGCAGCATTTACAGTAGGTGAGATGTGGGAGACATGCAGCCCAACAGCGACACCTGGCGGGAGGTAATGTCAAAAATATTGAAATATCATCATCTAAGAGTTTCTTTTAAGGAGAGACAACCTAGTGAGGACTTAGATGTATGTATACATAGAGGAATATAGTTTCTCAAACAGCAATTGTTTGCTGATGTGCAACTTGAGTTATTACATGAAGATGCTGCTCAACATAGGCTTGTTTACAGTTGTTTAGATTGTTTGAATCTTTTATTGAAAGCTGAACTAAGAAGGATCAATAATCAAATTACTTCAGAGGAACCCCATTGAAGAGAACCGAAACAAACACGGATGCAGTTAAATAGAAGCATAGTATAAATAGTAGATGCGAATCATTTTGAAAAAAGAAAAAAAAATACTTGGGTGGGGTGGGGTGATGTCAATAAAATGTTGCAGGTGATGTTATAAAAGTAGGCTATTATTGTTGTTGTTGTTGTTGTTGTTGTTGTTGTTGTTGTATTTCATTGATTTGTTTTATTTAATGTGTATATATTGCACATCATTCATAAATATTTGTTTTTTGTCCTTTCAAGGTCTTTATTTCCTGTATATGGGTAAATTACGTTTTGTTATCTTTAAAAATGAAGCTCACATTAATAATATTTGAAACAAATTACCTTTCTAAAAGCCTGGTTTTGCATACACAATTTATCCCCCATATTAGGCAACATTTAAAAAAGACAACAGTACTCTGCCTCCCTCTTGTGTACATAAACAGCACTGCACTATAAGGTGGCAAGTCTGAGTGGCTATTGAGACGAATATAAAACAATTTAATGAAGATAGTTTTGGTTACATTTGCTGGAATTTTTACTGTATCCACTGTCGAGACTTATCTCGCAAAATAATGTAGTTAAGTAGCACTGTGTGGTGCCCAGTAACTTACACTATAATAGCATTTAAACATTTCACAAAAATACTATCATACAGCGCCAAGTCTCAAAAGAAACTGTCATCACTCGGTATCCAAATATGTATACACGGTCGATCATAAAGCAGGATTAAAAAAAAACATTTTTTTTTTACCTCTTTCCATGAAATGATTGTGACAATGTGATTAATTCTTGACAGATAAAGTATATCTTCTTAAAACTTTATTAATCATTCTCTTCCAAACATATCGCAATTAAATTAAAATCACAATTAACAGTATTGTTTCTGAAAACAACATTATTCCAAATTAATACAAAACATTCTATAACTGTAATTTTATTTTATTTTTTAAATTAATTTTCACAGATGTCGCCGCCTTTTCTTCCTCACTTTGGATAAAGTCGTCAAATGAGTGAAACAGCGCCCCTCTGGCGCCAACCGGCAGGCCGCGTGGTCAAAGATGGTACTGCACTGTAACAGTCGCGTGGTGGAGTCGGTGAAGTTGATTTAAAGTCTGCAGGCCTGTCAATCAGATGATTTCATGACATGGAGAAACTGTGGACAGTGTTCTGTGGACAAAAAAACTCTTAACTGAACTACGAAGCCAGTAATAATATTGTCCCACAAACAAGAGAAAGATAACAACACAATTTAAGATAAAACAAGTGAATAAACCGGACAGTTTGTTGCTGACTGATAGAGGCCTACCATAATATAAGCGCGGTTTTGCCAGCTAGTAGGTTATCTAGCATTAATGGGAAGAGAAAGTCACTGCTGTAAACAAACAAACCAACAAAATGACCATCACTGGAACACATGATGACGTGGTACAACTTCACCTCCATGAAAGAAGGCAGACCTATTAAGGTGAGTCGGAGAAACCATACGTCTGTCTCTGTTTGTGTGTGTTTGCGAGCTGCTTTCTTTCCTGGCGGTATTTTTAAACTACTCGCTGTGTGTTTGTTGATGTTATGGTGGTTATATTACTGTATACTGTACCTGTATTTGATGTTGTTTTGTTGTATGTCATAGTCAGCAGGGAAAGTGTCTGCAGGGCTTGAAAAACTTTCTCCAATTTAGTCTTTCAGTCGCTTGTGAGAAGTTTTCATTCTTGTTTTGTCTTTTTGAAGCGGTGATATATATATATATATATATATATATATATATATATATATATATATATATATATATTTAACCCTCCTGTTATGTTTGTTTCTCAGGAACAGCAATAATGTTTATGAATCAATTTGACCCGGGGCATGTTTAATTATCCAAAAGTGTAATTATAAAAAAGTGTATATTTCATTATTAACTCCATTACTTACCATTTCAATCAATATTTAGTGCAATGGTGTTCTTGACCTCTCACAGATCATAGTTTAATGAGGATAATTCTCTAAAAAATGTATGTTAAAACTTTTTTATGACCATTGGAAAGACCTACACATAAAATACAATGGTTTTACATGACAGTGATTTTATTTTTATATTTTTTTATTAAAAAATACTTTAAACTATTTTCTTTTCTATTTTTTTAAACTTTGAAACGGGTCAATTTGACCCGCAACATAACAGGAGGGATAATAAGTCATTAGCATTAATAATGCAAGGTTGTTGTAGATATAAGACTGAGTAAGTCATGTTTTTGGTACATGCATTTGCAACTAATCTGCACCTGTATCATGTGGAAGCTTTGCAAAGATAATATTTCAGAAATGTGTATGATAGGTGTTGGATATTGTTTCTTTTTAATGTGAGGCCATTCTGCAGTTCACTAATTGCATGTTATGTGGTTTTTTCATGATAATAGCAAAATGACATTCAATCTTACCATACCTTATTTATTTAGATCATCAGTCTGACACTCCACTGCTAAAATGAGCACTTAGTTTTAACGAGGATGTAACTGGCCCCCTAAAAGAACAGCTGGCTCCAGTCTGGCCCCTGCTGTTTTCAGTACCAGCAAAGCATGGGCCCTTGGGCACATGTGCATTAAAGGACACCCTTGTTTTACCTACTTATGTTGCTGCCACCCACCCTCGCAAATCACGGCACTGTCATTATGGTGGCTTCTTTGTTGTGAAATCTTCAAAGTGATGTTCTTCATAAGACTGAACTCTTTGACTCTGCAGCATTAAATAGTGATTAACAGTCCCGTCACACAGACCCCTGGGGCCACATATTTATCATACTGATAGGAACACACATATTGCTGTTCAGCGAATAATCATGTACGGCTTTTATGTGAATGTGAGATCGAAATCGAAGTGGAAAAATGCGACCAATTGCCAGTTTATTAGTACACCTAGTTAAAGCTTCATCATGAAGCTTATAATATATGTTTCTGTTTGTTAAGTGAGATGTTGATTCAACTTTATGTCTTTTGTGTGGTGCTACACTGAGAGCTGTCTTCAATATTTTGTCCACCCAATTCAAGAAACCGTTTCAAGAACAAACCTTCATGATGGTAGGATTTATGGCAGGGCTGTTAGTTTTTTAGGTAGGTACAAATAATACAATTCTATACCACATTTACCTCTAGGTGGCAGTAAAACATCAGGCATTGATATACTGATGTTAAGACCATATGATACAATTAAATCCAAGGTGTGTCCTTGTTTGTTTGTTTGTTGGTGTGTCAACATGCTGTTTGAAAGCCATACATTCCAGCAACGCTCAAACATCTTTGGCTCTGGTAACTGCCAGATGATCAAGATGTATAATAAAATTACCAGTTAAAATACAGGTATCAGCTTTTATGAACATAATAGGTCTGAGTATTCTGTTACAAAAAGAGGAGGCAGATCATTTTAGGAGGTCTATATGCTGTCACTGGAAGGAAACGAGGCTAGTATTACAATTAACTGCAATAAAGCTGACCTTTTTTTATTCCTTTTCTGGAGGAATGTGTGTCAGGTGCATCTGTGCCCAGCCTGGTGTCAGTAAGAAAAAGACTGTGATCACTGATGAGATCACTGATGATACAGAAAGACTTGTTTGTTCATGACATGTTGACTTCTGACCGTTTTCCAGTTGAATATCGGCCTATTTATAAGAACTGCAACCAAGTGATGTTTCTCCCCTGTATAGCTCTCTTGACAGTGTAGTGTCAAGTTGAGATGATGGGTTTTATAGAGTTAACATTAGTTAACAGGGGTGTGTGGTGTAGGTCGTCAGAGCAAGATATATTGGACTTTGTTGTGGGGGGCACCTGTGAGCCCCTGTAGTTGGGGTGTAGTCCATTGAGTTTAGAAATAAAAAAAATGGACAAAAATGGACTTGTCTAAAAAAGTTATCCTAAATTAGTCACATGCTGTGTTTTTTTTTTTATATATATTCTTTTTATTGCCAAGTTCACATTGGTTAGAATACATGTTTCACACAAAGCAATCATAGTTTTATATGCTTTTTTGGTATACAAGAAAAAAAAAGAAAAAGAAAAGAATAAAAGCAAAAACAAAACAAAAACAACAACAAACAAACCAACAAAAAACAAAACAAACAACAACACAGCAGCATCTTAAAACATAAATAGATTGGATATGGCAAAATGGCGGATTACCACACAACTTGGGTACAGTGTCCAAACAACAGCAACAAGAAAAAGAAAAGTGCTGATCTGAATTGGAGATTTATAGGACAACAGCAGCAACACATGCTGTGTTTAGTTAATGCCAGCTGAAGTACCCAAGTACCCTTCTACCATCTAGTGGCCCTCCTTTATGTTTTTGTGTTTATTCTTAGTGCAAACACACTGGTGAAATTGAAATATTGTTATATTGTAAAATTTGACCATGTTGGCTTGATGTTGTGCATTCAAAAATGGCAGTTATGTCACACTTAATACCGTGTACTCTATCTGTTCAAGGACGGAAAAAAATGTAGTGCAAGTTGGCATAAAACCTGTTGAAAGATCTGTTGATAGTTACGAATGGCAACTTGATAGTTCAACAATGACATAGCCATCAGTGCTGAAAAAAATGCTTGAATAAAAAATGTAATTGAATATTGTCCTTCAAAATCAAATACTATAGCAACGATTGAGCCATGTGTGCATATTTTTTGCCAAGAACCTTCATAGATACACTCCACAGCAAGCAGAGTAGTCGTGATAGCTGCTATAGACTATATATAGACTCTGAGTCTGGATCTATCATGAATGGACCACAATGATGACCACAAGAATTCTGCAGGAATGGTATGAATCTCCATTGTAAGCATGGGCCAGTTCCTGTGGGATTATTTCTTACCTTGTGTTGAATCTATGCACCTCAAGAATACAGTCGCCTCCAGTGTTTGGGCCAGATGCATAACACAGAAACACATTACTAAGTAATGGGGTTATAGATATGTAGTGTACACATTTTAATAATAATAATACATTTTATTTATGGGCGCCTTTCACATCACAATCACATAGGGCTGGGCGATATATAGATACATTTGTAAATGTGATATGGAATTAGACCTATCACATATGTCGAAATAATTATTTTTTCTTTCTTTCTTTATATATAAATGCTGCCCTTACTACGGTTTGTCATATTTAGTTCTTTTGTAATGTTCATTATTCTTTTCTCATATAAATATATTTATTTCTGAAAAAGATTGGCCTATTTTATTTCAAAGGCTATTTTTATTTAAGATATTTTTTTATTTAAATGTGGACTTTATGGAGCTTGGATTTTAATAAAAGGTTCTCCTGTTTTTATACAGTATTGATGTTGACTTAAATAAACAGGTTTTATAAAAACTACTTGTCACATGTCATATTTAGCTTTGACTTTGACTGAACATTTGCTCTCACTACTAAAAATATTGGGATATATATCATATATCGATATTCAGCCTAAATTTATCGGGGTATGACTTTTGGTCCATATCGCCCAGCCCTACAAACACAGCAAAAAAAAACATTAGATAAAACAAGAACACAATCAGCAACATAAAAACAAACAACTACATAAAATCTTCAAACGGAGCAGAAGTGAAAATGGCAAGGTCAAACAGAAAAGGCTAATCTAAACAGGTGAGTTTTGAGCTGTGATTTGAAGGTGGAGAGAGAAGTAATGTCATAGATGCAACCTGGTCTCACAGAAATCCGTGAAATAGCCACGGATTTTGCTTAACTCAAAATCCGTGGAATAGCCACGGAATCGCTCAAATTTCTGTGAAACTGACACGGATTTCGCTACAATGCAAGTTAATGACAGTCATATCCCGTGGCTAATGGTTTGTTCCAAGTCACGTGACTTTCTCTCATTTTTAGTGAAAAATCAATATTTTGACTTAGTTTCTGCATAAAAATGGATTTTGATCACATTTCTAGCGAGAAATATATGTTTTATTTTCTAAGTCTTCACTCAGTGAACGTACATAATCACTTTGTATGTTGGAATAGCCACGGGATATGACTGTCATTAACTTGCATTGTAGCAAAATCCGTGTCAGTTTCACGGAAATTTGAGCGATTCCGTGGCTATTCCACGGATTTTGAGTTAAGCGAAATCCGTGGCTATTTCACGGATTTCTGTGAGACCATGTTGCATAGATGATTTGTGGGAGAGAATTCTAGAGACGGGGGTGCTGCCCCCTGGACCCCATTGAAGAGAGGCAGGCAGGAGGAGTAGTGAGGAGCATGGAGGAGGAGGATGGGAGGGTCCTGGAGGGCGTGCAGGTGTGAAGGAGATCAGAAAGGTATGGAGGTGCGAGGTTATGAAGAGCCTTGTGAGAAGTGAGAAGAAGTATCTTGTAATCGATGCGGTATTTGACAGGTAGCCAGATTTGGTAACATTAGATTTACTAATCCCAGTACTTTTTGGGAATTTAACACTTTGAAGCCAACCTTTCATATCTGTATTGGCTAACCTAAGCTAACCTAAGCCCTACAACAAGAGGAAGCAGACCATACTGTAGCATGGGCCTATGAGTGGTGCCAAAAGAGGCTTTCTGCTTACTCCAAAGTTGTCTTCCATCATATGTCTTCTTAGCTGACTCTCTTACTACTGGTGGGTTTCATTTAAAGTTGGAAGGTTGTGAAGCTTCACTGTGAAGATGTGACCTGTGAAATGGCATGTTGGGGTTACTGGGGCTAAGCTAGCTGTTTGCACTCCAACGATAGGCTGGCTGACCTCCTTTTCTATTTCTACTCTGTGTTAAATACAGAAATGTGCGTGGGTGGAAAGACCTTGGACGGAGCTTGCCTGTGGTAGCAGATAATCAGTAAATTTATGTGATTATCGTTTTTCAGGTGTAAAACATAATGAGTGATTTGCAACAGTGCCGGCAAATCAGTCCTCCCTACAAGTATGTGTCTAATAAAGTGGCCACAGAATGTAGAAACACTACTTGGATGCATGACAGAATCTTGTGCGGCCTGACAGACATCTCGGCTCACCTCGGAGCTGCAGACAGAGGCAGCCAGATGGGGAGGGCTGGATTTATAAGAGGGGATAGAGGCAAAAGAGCAGCAATGAAGAAGACAAGTAAAGTAGTCAAGAAATAAGTGCTGGAGTACTCATAAATGATAAATTAATCTCTTAATGCGTCAGCCAGACAGTTATGAATGCACTGCGAGCTCTACCCCAATCCCAGTCCTGTACGGCTGACAGTAAAGGTTAACTGAGAGGTGAAAGTGAAATGCAGGATATGGAAAAGAAAAAACTAGAGCAGCCAAGGCAGAAAAAAGGGAGTGAAGAGGGTTGGTGAAATGCTGGATCTCTTCTTGCAGGGGTTGGACATAGTGCAGCTTTAGGCAGCCTATTTTTCTTGTCAAGTCCTCAGATTCAATAACAAGATAGCACTCTCCAGCGTCCACAGGTTCCTCAATTCAAGACTATCTTGAGGACGGAGGAGAGAAAAAAGACCGTTTGAAACCTTTCGGGAGAGCAGCAGGATCACATTTCTGCAGGCCAGGCTTCGCCCGAGTGTCTAATTCTAATTTCCTCTTTCACAAGCGAACACAAAAGGAGTGTGTGTCCATCTGCAGTAGGGTCTCCCAGTGGGGAAGAGAATAATGGTGTGTTTAGGTCTGATGCTTGCATGCGTGCTGCTGAGAAGAGATGTGGATGTGTAGGAGAGGAAGTGACTGGACTTGTGTAAGATTGAGGGAGTATGGGAAATGAGAGCTTTTGCCAGTAGAGGACAAGCTGATGGTGGATATACAACCACAGAGAGAGACTTAGATGGAGGGAGAAGTGCAGTGATATTAAAAAAAAGTGGAGAGGCAAAAATGGAACAGAATATTTGCAAATGACATATGGACAGTTGAGGGTTTTGAACATATGGGCCTCCGACTGTGGAGGAGAAGTGAATGTCAAGGGGAGTTTTTTTATTCTAAGCAGTAAAGTCTGTAGATGTGAACCTTAACTCTTTATCAGGCAAAGAACTATATGTGATAACTTCAGTGGATATCAAAATGGGGTCCTCATGTCTCTCTGTTTGGTCGTAGAACCGCATGGACTTGTACGAGGAGACCTGGACTATGTCCGCATATTAGGGCCAAGTATGAATAAAAATAAAACTACAAACCAGGGGGTGTTGCAAATTTACTAGATTAAAGTGCCAAATCCACAAGAAAAAAATGTGTGGATTTAAGAGATTTAAAGTGGCAAATCTGCTTTAAAAAGTCGCAGATTTACGAGAAAAAAGTGTGGAAAAATGCAACTTTTTTCTCGCAGATTCACCACTTTAAATCTCATAAATCTGCACATTTTTTCTGGTAGATTTGACAACATACCATTGAACTTTTTTTCTCAAAATATTACCCCCCTCCCCCGGGTCCGTATGTTTTTTTTTTTTTTTTTACACATTCTGGCAGTATGTAATATCCTCCAATATTCTCCAGGGTTGAAATTTGGAATTTGCAACTATTTCAATGAGTGTCCTATTAAGGGTTAACAACCCTTTTCCAAAGGCAAAATCACAGGACATAACCTGCAGTCTTTTGCCGTAGCTGCCATACCACAAACTTAATGTTGTGTTATCAATTCAGATTAACTTTCTTCCGTTGCACTGCTCACCATGAATTGTTTCTTCTTATCCTGGAGGCACTCTTAACCCCTTAAGGTTTGAAAAAAAGTCTCCTTCATGTGCAAATTGTACAAACTGATTTTCTTTTTTTCAACAATATTTTTTATTGAAGTTTCAAGTGCATATCAAACTTTATGTCAAATGTACAAACATTTTCATTTATATCCCCTCGAACATACATTCATTCACACAGACAAAGAAAATTAAGAGTAATTAAATTAAATTAGAGTAAATAAAATGGACAGTGACAACAAACATCAGACTAATGGAAAATAAGTACTAAAATGAAATTAATAAGACTAAAGTGGAGTAAAATACATTTTAAAAACTGATTTTCTTTCTAATTTGAGCTTTGCAAAGTAGCCATCAAATGCAAATGCAGTAAACAGTAAGTTAATGTAGGGTGATGTGTTTTGTCAGAGATGAATCAGCTCATGAATAACCTGTTAAAATGCCACACAGTAATAAATGTACAGTGCAGAATTCCTTCCAAACCTCAGTTGTTTCATAAATTATAACAGAAGCAATCTGCACAATTGCTCAGTGTAAATACACCAACACACGCGTGTGAGGAGGTAAGTGCACGTTCAGGTCTGCAAACATTTTCAGATGGCAAATAAAAAAGACAGGCAGAGTTATGAATGGAATACAGAACTGGTGTTGCAGAATTTATTTGAATCTCAAACACAAGCAGACACAATTATTTGGTGTTTCATGAAATGCTGTTCAATACTTAAAAAAAAAAAAATCTCCATAGCAAGTATTGAAAACTAAAGTTCTCACTGAATGCCTGGTCAGATTCTCACTGTGTTTAGCTTATTCTTTGATTACCGATTTTGCTCCATTTTGTAGAAAAAAACCCTCAAAGTAAAGCAAAAAATACTCAAATTATTATGATCAATTTAGCCAGCATTTATTCTTTCAATTAATTGATTATTGTTAGTTAAAAAAATAGGGAATAATGTCATATAAGGCCATATATCTGAAAAGTCCCAGGAGAAGCTGGAACTTGACAATTATTGGAATTTTTGCTTCAAAAACAACTTTTAACTGCTATTATCCTAATTACCCGTAGGAGTGAATGAGAGCGTCTGTCTCTATGTGTCAGCCCTGTGATAGTCTGGTGACCAATGTCAGCTGGGATCGGCTCCAGTGACCCCAGTTTGAATAGGAGGTTAAGGATAATGAATGAATGAAGGTCCAATTACATATATAAATATTTAGTCCTTACAATAACATGTGTACTGTAGGTAAATATGTACAGCTCACCTCAATATCTGCCACCAGGATGGTCAGATTCCTAAACAAACCACAAAATGAAAAGCGCTTTTGATCGCAGGGCAATACTTCAGCATGCTCTCAAGCTTTCTTTCTTTATCAGTTTTTTTTTTTGCCTGCACACCAGAGTTTTACAAAGTCAACCAGATATGTGAGGCGTCACTCTGAGTCCGACACACACTCCCAGATACTAGATGACGTTCCCTTCTCTATTTGTTTTTCGAGTCTTACTTTCTAGCTTTTCTTTGTGTTCTTTAATAAATGAAAAGTGTTCATCTTCTCTTATCTCCTCTCTCATTCACTTGCTCTGTGCGTGTGTGTATGTGTGTGTATGTGTGTGTTCGTGTGTGTATGTGTGTGTGTGTGTGTGTGTGTTAGAGAGGAGTGTCTGGTGCCTGGGGTGAAATCAGGCAGATAAAAGGCAGTGATGAGGTCTGGATCGTCAGCATCCTGACAGCTGTAGATTAAATTAAAGAACTTCTGACAAATCAAACAGATTTCTCTCTCTAGCTCTCTCTCTCTTTCTCTCTCTCTCTCTTTCTCTCTCTCTCTCTCTCTCTCCCCCTCTTCACCCCTAGAGCCCTCATCAGGCAAGCTGGTTGCGGAACTTGAAACAAAATGGATTTCATCTTTAAGGGCTTGGGCAGGCTTTGAAACAGCACCAGCTGCCGGGCCTGCTTGTCTCTCTTTCTTTCTCTTTTGGACTCATCGGTGTGCCTTTTTTTTTTCCAGATACTTCAACAAACTTGAGCCATATTGTGACAGATAAAGGTAGAACATCAGTACTTCAAACCCTGACAGTAATTGAGAGATGAAACAGACACATTTTCCAGGTTCTGAGAGGCCCACTCCGAACGGCACATCAAACGCTCCCACTCGGGATTCCAGGGAATGGCAGAGAGCGGCGCTCCGCTCCCACTGGATCTAAATGCCGCCGTAATAAGATGTTAGTAGTTTCTAATGTGGTCTATTGGCAGTTAAACCCACTCTGATATGAAAATACAAGTCAAATAGGCCCACTGCTGATCCTGGTGAAGCGCACACATACACACACGCTCGAAAAATAGCATGGAAATGTGTCTGTCATTGAAATTTTGCCCCCTAATGTGTGGCCCTCATGTGACTGCCAGTTTAACATTACACACATTTATAATGGAAGTCTAATTCAGACACATGCTGCCCCACAAAGGGAGTAACTGACATCCCTGTCAGTTTTTTTTTTATTATTTAAATTTCTGCCATGAGTGTCATGTTATCAGTCTTGTATCTACTGTTGCCTTTATCTTTGCATCGGATCACAGTTCCACATGGTTTTCCATGAATATCCGTATGTAAATACTTTTTGAAATAATAAATAGATCGCTTAGAATAACCTGTAACGTGCAAGAATAATGATAATGCATTTTATTTATGGCTGCCTTTTACGTCACTCAAGGTCATTTACACACGCAGCAAAAACAGTATATAAAAAAAAGAACACAACTACATAAAAACAAAAAACAGCAATAGTGATGATAGGCTAATCTCATCAAGTTTTGAGCTGTGATTTGAAGGTGGAGAGAGAGAGGTAATGTCATGGATGGTTAGTGGGAGAGAGCGTACACATCTGGACCAATAGGAATGAAGTTTTTAATCTAGAGTTCTCTCTCACATGGAAATTTAGAAACTAGTTTTCCAGTCATGGAAACACCTGGAAATTGATTAAAAATGACCAAACATCCAGGAAATAGTCCATGTTGTCCTGGAAAATTGTATTACCAATGTATGGTAATATATGCTGTATGTCACTTCAAAGCGGGTTTACCGGACCATAAGTTTAATTTTGAGCGGAATAGACTTTTCGGCGTCATGAGCAGAGTTGTCAAAGAAGCCCAGTAGCCAGCTAGCTAGCTAACTAGCTAACTAACTAATGTTATGCTTATCAATCAATCAATCAATCAAACTTTATTTATATAGCGCTTTTCATACATATAAATGCAACTCAAAGTGCTTTACAAAAGCCATTAGCCCGTCCAAACATATAAAACACCAACAAACAGTATGACAGAGGTAAACAGGACAGGAAGACAGAGTATGAAGAGAGAGAAATACAGCACAGCATGAGGGGAGGAAAGGAGGGAAAAAAAAATAACCTCGCAACATAAGCAAAATACATTTCACAACATGCAATCAAACTTTATTTATATAGCGCTTTTCATACATATAAATGCAACTCAAAGTGCTTTCAAAAGCTTACGTTTCTTATCATTTTTGGGGGGCAAAATATCCCTTCTGAAATTGGGTTAATGGGCCGACTATGTGACTGCCTGACACTCGGTACTGGAAGAAAAATAGTGGCAGACAACAATGTAGTAAAATTTATTGCACAGGACTTTAATGAAACTGTTTTGCCGATGTTTGGATGAAAATACTGGATCTTTTTACTTATAATTACTTGAGGACGTATTCTGATGTCAGCTAGCCGGTAGCACAAGTTTGAGTTTGGCTTGTAACTAAAACTGAACTGAAAGACAATAGAAATGTATCAAACTTGAATATTAAATTATATTTTTGGAATATATTGCTTTATTCTTTCTACTTAAGACTGGACACAGGTGTAACTTAGGCTTTTTAAAAGAGCACAGATGACCTTTTTGTACAGTGACACTTTATGATGAACAATGCATCAGGAAAAAAAAAGAAGGAATATGAACTTATATGACCGTTTGTGAGCAAGTGCTACCCGGTATCGTCAAGGAAAACTCCTGGAAAAGGTCTTGGAAAATGATCTCCTAAAAAGAGTGGGAGCCCTGTTGATGATGAGCAGAGAAAGGGGGTAAAACGTGTCTCACACAGAACCAGGGCTGCAACTAATGTTTAGATTTAATACTGATTAATCTGCTGATAATATACTGCATTAATCGATTAATGATTTGTGTTAAGTCATCTTCATATTCGTTGTTTTATTATCAGATTTTTTATAGTTTACGGTCATGTACAGTATGTCAAAGAAAGAAGCAAATCCTCACAAATGAAAATAAATAGCACAAACACTTTTCTGAAGCCGATATCTGTAATGCATTATAAGTATACTTATAATCCTTTATTATTATAGTTTAAACACTCTTAAATGCTCATTATGCATCATTATGCCTTTTAACCATAATTGTAAAGCATTTTATACTGGGTCACAAGGTCAAAGTCATTGTAAAATGACATTTAATGTATACGATTATAAAATGCTTTAAAAAGCAAAATAGGTATATTTATAATGCATCATAGCAAATGTTACCAATTTTTTTTTTTCTCAGCTAATTGATTCACACATAAAATGTTTCCTCACAACAAATGGAAGGAAGAAGGAGGTCTCAAGAATCATAACTTGAAAAAAAGTAAAAGTAACTAATAAAAACCATCTCCTGAATTGTTTGATTAGTTGGTATAAAATTCATCGTTTTCCTCTAATTTTTTATTTTTTATTAGTTTATTTAAAAGGGGACAGTGCAATTTCATAAAACACATGATTATACATGGTTAAAAAAGCCAGAGTTAGCCAGAAGGCTAGTTTTCATCTGTAGTCCCCTGGCTATTATGTAAAAAAGTGGAGAATTACGAAACAAAAAACAAAAAAACAAAAAAACAAAAACAAACAAACAAAAAACAAAACAAAAAAAATACGTACAATGTACAAAATACATATACAAACACTTACGATACAATTAAGAAAAAATCACATACAACATCACAACATAACATTTTATCATAACATCAAAACAACACAACAGGCTTATCTTTTAGTGTTGGCAGCTGTAGGTGTTGATAAGCCACAATTTCTTTGAATGTCTTCGGACGGTCTGAGGCGTTTGCTTATGACGAATACACCCTAAAAGTACGATTAGACAAACTAGCACATTCAGAAATCAGACCAACCACAGAGCTTCTTCAAGAATGTTTTCAGTCACTAGAGAGCAGTATTGGGCAGCGATGAGAGGGGAGATATGCCAATAGTGTGTGTGTGTGTGTGTGTGTGTGTGTGTGTGTGAGTGTGTGTGTGTGTGTGTGTGTGTGTGTGTGTGTGTGTGTGTGTGTGTGTGTGTGTGTGTGTGTGTGTGTGTGTGTGTGTGTGTGTGAGTGTGAGTGTGTGTGTGTGTGTGAGAAAGATAGAGGATGTGAAAGAGTGTGTGGACTCAAAGCTTCAGCAGCTGGCCAAACAGACTGAGCAGGGGTTCAGGCAGGATCTGTGTGTGTGTGTGTGTGTGTGTGTGTGTCTGTGTGTGTGTGTGTGTGAGAGAGGGAGAAGGAGTGGTGCAGACTGCTGAAGAGAGGCCTTCTTCTTCCCCGACTCCTCGGCCCTGCTGCTGAAACCAACAGAATTAATAGGCTCGTTTGCCAAGAAAAACACTCTAATCAGTGGGTTTCCTCTCATTAAAAGTTAATTAGTTTGACACGAGTTTCCTGCAGAAGAAAGTATTGGCCACTTAGAACTCATTAGAGCCAAAGGAAAACATCACACTGAAGAAAGCTGGACGAGAGGAGAGAAAGGAGGAATGGGGCACACACACACTTTCACACACTGTATGGTACAGTACAGTACATTGCTCGCTGGCATCCACGCGCTCTAAATGCTGGTGACATATGTAAACATGCATGCCAGCACACATATACATATAGGCACACACAAGCAGTTATGCATAAACACATAGATATACAATACTGTAACCTCATCATAAGACTGTATGATTCCCGCGCGGCTTCAAAAAGCCAGTTGAGCTCTTGAGTTAACGCTTTCAGAGCTGTAGGAGCTGCTCCTGACATATATTAATATAATGGAATTAATTTAGCTGTTAAAATGAATTACGGGCATTTTGTTGGACATGTTTTTGTGCACACTTTCTTTTTACGTTAATGATTAAGTGGTGGCTGGCTGTCTGTTGCTTCTGTTTTGTTTTATCTGTTTGTTTACTTTTATTTATTTTTTTCTCTGTTGGGTTTTTTCTATGTTTCTTGTACTGTATGTGTCTGTATATATATATATATATGCCAAAATTTTGCATAAATAAAATTTACAAAAAAAATTAATTATGACAAACAGTGACAGTGAAGTGGTACATTCAAATATGCAAGGAGTACAAATATGTTATAGCTTCTGCCATTATGGAGGTTGTGTTTTCAGCTTGGTTTATTGGCTGTTTGTCAGCCGGATTACAGTTACAGAAATTACATTAAACAACATTAAATTATACAACATTAAAATATTTCAAGATAGGCAGTGTTGTAAAGTAACTAAATACATTTACTCAAGTAATGTACTTGAGTAGAATTTTGAGGTATTTGTACTTAACTTGAGTATTTCCATTTTTTATGGATTTTTATGAATTTTCTTCACTCAATTTTTAGGTAAATATTGTACTTTTTACTCCACTACATTTAGCTGACAGCTTTTTTAACATAATTTAACATAAAAAACATGATCAATTTCAAGTGATACTAACCCTGTCTTGACAAAATTAAAACACTACTTGCATAAAAGCATCAATACAAATAGTAGTATGATAATAGTAGAATATATAAAAGTGGGTCCATTCTGCATAACGAGTACTTTTACTTTTGATACTTTAAGTACATTTTGATGCTGATCCTTTTACACTTTTACTTAAGTAAGTTTTGAATGCAGGACTTTTACTTGTAGGGGAGTAATTTTACAGTGTGGTATTAGTACTTTTACTTAAGTAAGTAAGTTTCTGACTGGGAGAATTCATGTGAATGTCCTCTCAAGAGGAACGTTAACATTGCAAGATAGAGCATGCTCTTGCATACATACAATACATACAACATAGACTTTTTTAAGTATAAGAATCACAGTAATGAGACTGTGATTCTTATGTATGTATGCAAGCAAAGTTGTCAGGAAATGATTGACTCTTTACATGTCTTTGTATAATAGATCTTTTTTTAATAGTGCAAAGATAGGACTCACATCATCTTAGGATGCTGGACTAATCATCACACTGGCATGATTGAAGAGTCCGATGGAGAGTCCCCTAAAACCACTTAAATCAAAATAAAATGTAAAAGTTACACCTAGATGAACTAATAGAACTTAATATTAACACAGACGGAATTGGAACATATTTTAATGTTACCAATTTTTCATGTAAATACAATTTGAATTTCAAATTAAAAAGCATGAGTTGTGAAATGATTAAACACCATTTGTGTTTAATAATTTCCCTGAAACTGAAGCATAAACACACATTTTCCACAAAATTTAGACCAAAAAAAAGGAGCAAATAAATGCATTTTAAGAGACCTTTGCCCCATCATACAGTCATGGAAATATTAGATCAGATCACCCTTTTTCTCCAATTTCTCTTCAATATTAATGCCTGGTACAACTAAAGGCACATATGTTTGGACAAATAAAATGATAACAACAAAAATAGCTCATAAGAGTTTGATTTAAGAGCTGATATCTAGCCATTTTCCATGGTTTTCTTGATAATAACCAAGAGATAGATAGATATCAGCTCTTAAAAACTCCTATTTTTGTTGTGATCCTTATATTTGACAAACAAATGTACCTTTAGTTGTACCAGGCATTAAAATGAACAATAAAGTGAAGAAAACAAGAGGGGCTCTAATATTTTTTTTCCATGACTGTATTACTTTGCCATACTATATTTTTTCTGCACTGTAACACCAAAACAGGTGTGGAGAACTTCTCAGCACTCAGTTCAATATTTCATTCAACACATTTGCTAGAGGAAATTATAAGACTCACATTGGAGACAAAGAGGACAGAAGTCATAACGGGAGAAAGAAAGGAAAGGAAAAGTGAGGTATATGTCTGCTGTCACGTACTGTATACATGGCAAGCGTATTCTACTAAAACAAACCACATCTACCAGTTTAGACATTTAGGAATGATCTAAATTACATCAGGTGGATCCCAGTTGTTGCCACCCTGCACTGTTAAATAATGTTACACTCACACAAACCCTCCCCCATTTCCTCCTTCGCTCCATCTCTCCCGTCTCACTGATCTGTCCAGTCTGCTCAGACTTCCTCTTCTTAATGAATCATGAAGTTTGACTTTTACTCCTTAATAAGCAGTGTTTTGCAGAGAAGCGGGTGGAAATCGCAGAGTTTGTTTTCCTTTAATTAGTCAGGCAGGTTCCCTGGGCACGGGGCTGAGCGAGGGAGAAGGGCCCAGGCCCATGGAGCAGCATCAGACGAGGAAATGCTGAGAGGCAGCCCCGCGCTGCCAGGTGGCCGTAAGACGAATGGGTGCGGGCACAGACTGAGACGGGGCAGGAAACATACAGGCACGGTGCTGCGAACTGAGGAACAATGATAGGAAATGTCCTGGAGAAAACACACCAGCCGGCGGTGAGAGACGGCTGGAAAGAAGGAGGGAAAGAAAGACGAGGAGCGAGGGAAGGAGAGAAACGGCGGATAAAGACGGAAGAATGGCGTTAAAAAGGAAAGAATGTTAAGAGAAACAGGAAGAAAGGTAGAGGAATATGAACAATGCTTCGGTATGATTTTGAGTCACACAAGCTTTAAAAACCAGATTCATTCTGGGGGTTAATGCAAATCTGGAAGTTCAAAGTTTGTACACAGCTTAGTTCAATACAAACTAGGCCTATAGAAGCACTTTTTATTGGTTAGGGTGACTTTCTACAGTAATAACATGATTGTTTTTGTGGCTTTTAGAGTCTTTTGACAGGCTTCTAACAAGGGAGTCAGGGTTTTTCATGCCATTGTATGTATGTAACTAAAGAGCAGTCTCTAAGCGTTTTGTATGCCGCATGTGTTCGGTAAGTACTATGCTATCATTATGAATGTTAATAAAGACGGAAGAATGGCGTTAAAAAGGAAAGAATGTTAAGAGAAACAGGAAGAAAGGTAGAGGGATATGAACAATGCTTTGGTATGATTTTGAGTCACACAAGCTTTAAAAACCAGATTCATTCTGGGGGTTAATGCAAATCTGGAAGTTCAAAGTTTGTACACAGCTTAGTTCAATACAAACTAGGCCTATAGAAGCACTTTTTATTGGTTAGGGTGACTTTCTACAGTAATAACATGATTGTTTTTGTGGCTTTTAGAGTCTTTTGACAGGCTTCTAACAAGGGAGTCAGGGTTTTTCATGCCATTGTATGTATGTAACTAAAGAGCAGTCTCTAAGCGTTTTGTATGCCGCATGTGTTCGGTAAGTACTATGCTATCATTATGAATGTTAATAAAGACGGAAGAATGGCGTTAAAAAGGAAAGAATGTTAAGAGAAACAGGAAGAAAGGTAGAGGGATATGAACAATGCTTTGGTATGATTTTGAGTCACACAAGCTTTAAAAACTGTAAAATATTGCAGCAGATTTATTCTGGGGGTTAATATAATGCAAATCTGGAAGTTCAAAGTTTGTACACAGCTTAGTTCAATACAAACTAGGCCTATACAAGCTCTTTTTATTGGTTAGGGTGACTTTCTACAGTAATAACATGATTGTTTTTGTGGCTTTTGGAGTCTTTTGGCAGGCTTCTAACAAGGGAGTCAGGGTTTTTCATACCATTGTATAACTAAAGAGCAGTCTCTAAGTGTTTTGTATGCCGCATGTGTTCGGTAAGTACTATGCTAGCATTATGAATGTTAATTTTAATACAGTGTGAATCAATACATGTGTGTTCATATTGGCCCATCTACCGTGCACACCTCTGTCATCGTCATCAATTTACTGGCCCTGGGCAGTGGGCAATAAATCTATAGCACAACAGTAATAGTAACTGTTACTCATCACATTAGGTTTTGAACAAACCTGGTGCAACTTGTCAGCCCTTACTGTATAATACAGGCTTGTCCAGGTGTGCTAGAGCGGCGAGAACTGGAAAATGGACAGGTACCTGGAGGTCTGGGATTGGGTTTATATTGGTCTAAAAATATTTGAAATTGGATAGTCAAAAGTAGTCAAACTGTCTTGGCGGAGGACTCCCAAACCACTCAACCCTAATGGCTACACAGCGACTAAGACCTCTAAAAACCTAGGGAACACCCAGGAAGGGATTTAGCTAAAATCACATCTTAGGTGGCAACAATGTTTTCAGTTACCAGTACTAAAGATTTATTGCACCTCTAATCAAGCTAGAGATACATATTTTGATTAAAGTATTCATCCATCCATTCATTTTCATCCGCTTATCTGGGGCCGGGTCGCGGGGGCAGCAGGCTAAGCAGGGCATTCAAGACGTCCCTTTCCCAGCCACAACGTCCAGCTCCTCCAGGGGGACCCCGAGGCGTTCCCAGGCCAGACGAGAGATATAATCCCTCCACCGTGTTCTTGGTCATCCCCGGGGGCCTCCTACCAGTTGGATGTGCCCGGAAAATTTCCAACGTGAGGCGCCCGGGAGGTTACCAGATGCCCAAACCACCTCAGCTGGCTCCTTTAGAGGAGAAGGAGCAGCAGCTACACTCCGAGCTCCCTCCGGATGTCTGAGCTCCTCACCCTATCTCTATGGCTGAGCCCAGCCCCCCTATGGAGGACACTAATTTCGAGCCGCTTGTATCCACTATCTAATTTTTCCGGTCACTACCCAAACCTCATGACCATAGGTGAGGGTTGTAACATAGATGGAGCGGTAAATCAAGAGCTTTACCTTCTGGCTCAGCTCCTTCTTCACCAGGGTGAACTCAAAATTTCAAGGCAACAAACTTAAAAAAATAAAATTTTAAGTTGGACAATTAAACTAAATATTTTAAGTTTTGTTTTTGAGTTTGCTCAACTCTGAATTCAGGTTTTTGAACTTATAATTTTACATTATAATAACTTTTAATCATTACTTCTGCAATTTGTTGAATTGGCAAGATTGTAACGCCGCTATGAAATGTCAGCTAATGTTGTGACCACAATTTTGAGTTAGCATTGATACGCTAATGGCTACTCTTGTAGCTGTAACAAGCAGCGCGGCTAGCATCAGTTAGCCGCTAGCTTTTGCTAATGACCGAAAACCTGCTTGTGTTTAAAGTTGAAGTTAATGTTGAAAAGGTTGCCTTCTCCAACAAAAGACGTACAACACTGCACAACACAGCTCAGAATAAGATTCCCGTATCATTTTAATTAATTTAATTAAGGGTTGCTTACCTGCGTGGACTCAAGCTCAGGCAAACACAGCCACAATGAGACTTCAAGTGCAGAGCCAACTCGGAAAGAAATAAGAGTTAACGGAACTATTGTCTCTTGTTTTGAACCCCAACGTTAAGATATAAGTAACAATAACTCACCAACTTGTTTTTGAGCAGACAACTGGCTCGCTTTGTTCTGCTAACTTACATTATTTCCCTAAATGTCAATAATTTATATTTCCAAGTTTTACCAACTTAAATCACTGTTTTAGACCTTTCTTCTTTTGAATAAACTAATCTAATCTAAAGTATTGTCTCGTGTTCTGCTAGCAACCGAGCTAACAAACAAACTTTCTATCACATTAAAATGCTGCTTACGTGTTAAGGCATCAGTAATCCTACTCTAAAGAGTCCATTCTGCCTTATGCTTTGTACTTTTGATACATTAAGTACATTTTACTGATAATACGATTGTACTAATACTTATAAAAGACTGACTGGTATTGCAATTTTTACTGTAGTAAAAGACCTGCGTATGTCTTCCACCACTGGACATTGGTCTTTGAAGTTTCCTTTGAGAAATCAGTTGTGTTAATAATTCAAAATGTGGCATAATCACATGGCTCAGAGTGTTTCTAGTGTTTAAGCATTAAACTACCCAGCAAACTAAATTGTTGCACCTGATGTGTGATGTGCAAATGTGTTGTTTATTCAAGGCTCTTAGCGATTTGTTATACTTAAGTATTGCTGTAATCAATTCAAAGTAATCCTCAGAGCATCATTATTATTTTGACTGTGTGTGTGTGTGTGTATGTGTGTGTGTGTGTGTCCACCGTGGAGCTGTGGGATCACAGGTATTAGACTCTCATCAAAGCGAACCTTTTGTAGAGTCAATATCTGAGACTTCACCTCAGAGCCTGACCTTTCCAGCCTGTCCCCTCTCTAAAAGACCCCCCACCACCCCTTTCCCAGGCGTGTACACGCACACAAACACACACACACACATGCACACACACACACTCACTCACGCACCCTATGCCCCCACGATCAATCTTCCCCCGGTCACCAAGACAGCAAAGCACAAAGCCAATCACATCAACACGGCTTGGATGCCACACTCACCCTCTGACGAAATGTCACTAGAGAGGCTATGTCAGGAGACCTCGGGCCTGTTAAGCGTCTGAGTGTGTATGTGTGTGTGTAAGAGAGAGATCCAGAAGATTCTGGTTGCAGATGAAAAGAGGAGGACTTATGGATTTATGTGTGTAGCTGCAGTAAGAAAGTTCTGTGGTTCACTTCCACTACGACCCTTAAACGCATTCAGAAACAGACGATGGATTAACCTTATTACCAGCTGGTATTTCAGCAACTTTTGTATTATGAAGCACCAGAGTTGAGCTTTGTTCTATTGAGATCACCCTGGAGGCTCTGAAGATAATGCCATCTTGTCACACTTGAATAAAAGGGCAGCAGTTGATAGGTTGGTTAAGAGACAGTCAACTCCCAGTCACACAGCACAATAAAGCTGTAATATACTTTCATTAATTCATCAGGAAATCAATTTACATCCCGCAGATTCAGGTCTTACCCTGAATGATTATGCTTCACATGCACTAATTAAACAATGACTGATCATTTTTTCCCACAGTATATTACAAAAAAAGGACCCTGGCCAATCAAATGCATGATGGAGCCCGGCCAATGCTGTGTACTGTATACTATCGCCTTACCTAGGTTACATTGTGTTTCCGTGTGAAGTGGGATGCCAAGACAAGGCTTCAGAGCCCATCTGAGTCTCACGTCCTACAGACAGCCGTCTGCGTTCTCCTGCCAAGCTCACCTGGACTGCTTCACCTGTGCTGGTGACCCAGTGGTGCTGTGCAGCTCTGTATGTGTAAAAGCTGTTGGCTGAATCAAAGAAAAGTGGTTTGTAACACTGGTGTGTAAGAACAAGGTTAGTGAGGTGCAGGACATACACTCACAGAATGAGAGAAGCTCTGCACTGCCAAATGATGGTTCTTTGGCGAGCTTTTGGTGCATTACTGACCCTCTTTCTTGTTGTGACGTATAGCGTAATCATCACTACAGAGTGCTGTCACACAGCAAAATGCCTCTTTGTTGTTACTACCTGGAGACACTGGTGACCCAACATAAAAACAGGTGCATTTTATGCTATTGTTATTGATTTCATAGACCATTTTTTTATCTTTGAAATGGTATGATTGTTATATTTAGTGTAAAATGCAGTGTTATGTATTGCCATACACAAGGATGGATATTGGAGTCTGTCTGTCTCTCCTTTGATTTTCTTGACAACCATTTATCTGATCAAGTTCACACTTGGCGGGCGTTTTGCTGAGGACCCATGGAAGTGTGAGCTCTGAAGATATATAGGACATATGAATTAGAAGTGTGCTATGTACACATTGTGTAGTGTATTGAGAGTAAGGCTACGCCAATTGGGGTCGCGAGATGATTTCTGGGGGTCGCCAAATCATTTTGGAAGTCAGCTCTGTCTCCACTGTGTTAAAGTGTTCATGTGTTTTAGTCTTTTTGGTAATTTAATGTCTTTTTTTGGTAATTTTGTGTTTTTGTTTTTTTTGTCATTTTGTGTCTTTTTTTGTCATTTTGTGTCTTCTTTTGTCATTTTGTGTCTTTCTTTGGTCATTTTGTGTCTCTTTTGTTCATTTTGTGTCTTTTTTGTTCATTTTGTGTATTTTTTTTGTCATTTTGTGTCTTCTTTTGTCATTTTGTGTATTTTTTTTGTCATTTTGTGCCTTTTTTGGTCATTTTGTGTCTTTTTTGGTCATTTTGTGGTCAATTTGTGTCTTTCTTGGTCATTTTGTGTCTTTTTTGGTCATTTTGTGTCTCTTTTGTTCATTTTGTGTCTTTTTTTGTTCATTTTGTTTCTTTTTTGGTCATTTTGTGTCTTTTTTTTTTAGACCTTTTGTGTCTTTTTTTGGTCATTTTGTTTCTTTTGAGTTTGTATGTTCTGAACTGTGAACATGAGATTGTGTTCAGTGAGCGGGGGTCGAGGACAACATGCATGTTGAATTGGGGGTCGCGACTCAAAAAGGATGAGAACTACTGTGCTACAGTCCATTCAAGAGCAGAAAAAGAAAGAGAGAACAGAGACATTGCTACATTCTAGCAAACTCAAAAATTTAAATCATAAGCAAATAAGAATTTTGTTCATGGAAGCAAGTCTGGTCCAAAATAGCTTGTTGTTAGCAAATTACATGTATATTCAAGCGTTGCTAAAGCATGCAACTACAGGCACATCTCAATAAATTAGAGTATCATGGAAAAGTCCATTTCCAGTAGTTCAAGTCAAATAGCCCCAACCAAGTATTGAGTGCATAGAGACGGACATATTTTTCAGAGGCCAACATGTCCATATTAAACATACTTTTTAAAATTGGTCTATCGTAATATTCATTTTTCTGAGACACTGAATTTTAGGTTTTCATTAAATGTAAGCCATTATCATTATAATTAGAAGAAATTAAATAAATGAAGACATGAAATGCTTCATTCTGCATGTAATGGATCTATATAAGGTGTTATTTCCACTTTTTGAATTGAATGACTGACATAACTAAACTTTTCTATGATATTCTAAATTACTGAGATGCACCTTTTCCTATGTCCTACAACAGGACATAGGAAAGCACAGTGTCAAGTGTAAAGTAATACCAGAGGTCAAGCAATTGCCACATTTTCAGCAGCCACTACACTTGTTTAGATCAGGTCAAATCAGGTGCATTAATACACCCCAAAATAAATTTGAAAAATACATATTGAACGGCCCCCCTCAGCACAAGACACTCAATTCAGATCAGGTAGAGCGACAGCGGAGGCTTCATACATATAGAACTAACAGTTGTTAAGTTACAAAATTAACATGGATCTGAGCAACTGACCCCAAAGTGTCCTCTGGACCATAAAAACCTGGAAAGAAGCACTTTGATTGTTTTTGTTTCAACATTTTCTGATGTAAAATATTTCTACTGTTAATTCTAATAAACATAGGCTCACTTTATTAGATTGATAAATAGACAGAAGTTGTCATAGAGTTAAAGCCTCCCAGTAAAATAATATAGAACTGTTTATGGTCGGGATCAATGTGCCTCAGGCATTTTTCACCGCAGACGTTTTTACTTGTCATAGTAGGAAAGGCACAGGTGTTACTTATAACATCAACAATGGCTCTGTTCTGTTCAAGTGTCCCAGTTAAACATGACAGGGTGACAGCTAAATGGAATTCAGCCATCGTTCATTTTATAATTTACACCTGTGCTTTTTATGCTATTTCACACCTGCCCTGACAACAGCCTTTTGGAGAACTACAGTTTTTTTGTTTTTTGTTTAAATTATTGATACGCTGGTGATTCATAGTCGTGCTGACAAAATCCTCTAAACTCTAAATGATAGACTTCCTCCTTCAGTGTTTTTTGAGTGTGAAATATATCTGCGTGTGTTATGCAGATTAGGAAATTATTCTAAAAGTGCTAAAATCTGTATTTTATTGTTGATTTTTTTTTGTAAACAGAGATCGACCTGTAACAACTAAAAACAATATATATATTTAAAGATCCTATTGTTTTTATATACAATATTCACAATTAGTTAAAAAAAATTTTTTTTGAATGAATATGAAAACTATACCATCAGCCATCCCTAACAACTAATAATACAGTGAGGAAAGTGTAATATGTGTAGTGAGGAAAATATTGTTGAAGTAATCTGTATAAAGAGAGCTACACTCACAATTGGTTTGCTTGAGAATCGCTCTGAGGACTGTGGGATCAATTCTGGCTGGCAGCACCTACATTTCAGACATCAGAAACATTTGCATTGTTTGATTGTGGATAAACCAAGTTTAGACATAAGAGTATTAGCCCTGAGGTTCGCCCTGTGCTTTGTGTTTTTTAAATATATATTTATCTGTTTAGGGCAAAGTGGGGTTATATTTAGAGAGATTGATATTCTCTATTTACAGAATGAATTATATTAACCAAACAAGAGGTCACCAGCTCTGGCTAGCACGTTGGGGCTAAGGGAGTGTCTGGAGTTGAACAATATCAGCGTAACCTCTGCTTTAACCCCACATATGAGCACTATTGATTCATTCACTTTGAAGAGGTCCTTGAAATTGTTTCGATGAGGAACTATTGTGGCAGTCTATTGGGGCATCCAAGGCACCAGTCCAAATGAGAATGTCTCCAAGCTGGAGACAGATAGACAGACAAAATCACAAAGGCTGTGGAAAAAGACAGACAGACGCAGACAACAAAAAAAAAGAAAAAAAGGGAGAAAAAGAGTAAAAGAGCTATAAAAAATAAAACAAACAGAGAACTCCTTGTTTCAGAAACAATGACTTTCCTGCCGATAGAAAGCGATGCCTGAGCTGTTGCAATATCCATGTCTCTGACAGAACTCAGGGCGTATCAGGTTTATTGCATTACCTGAAAAAAAGGGAAAGGGTAGAAATAATCAAAAATGCATCAGAAATAATGCACTTTTCAGACTCTATCCATCATTGTTTCGGCACCCTCGATCCTTTACGAGAAGTGAGTGAGCGGAGGGAGGGGGGCGAGGCGCTTGCTCCCGCTCCCACAGCCAAAGAGGAGGATGGGTAATTAAATTGTGTGTCGCTCTCTAAGAACTAAAATGAATGAAATAGATGAATGCTATTGCATTATGCCACAATCGTGACCTGCAGAAAACTAATGGCAGAATAATAGTTTTAGGTACTGGCTCTATTTCTCTGATGCAGACAGCCACTTGAGTGAATATGCAACTGTAGTCGCAGTCAAAACGGTTTGTCCTCCACGTTGACTATGTAATGGCCCGTCTGTCCGTCTGCAGGATGTGTCCGTCTCTCAGTTTGTTGGCCTCTGTACTCCTACCTCTTTCACAGCTCCATCCGTCCATCCACCCACCCACCTTTCCCTCCCGAGCTGTCACGCTCAGATCAACCTATTGGCCAGGCCATCACGGAGTCCAAAGTGGCTGAACCGATGTAGCTTTTTGTTTCTGAAGCGAGCAGCCAAACCAGCGGTCTTTTTCTCTATTCAACATGCCTCCCAGAGACGGGGGCCTTGCTTTGTAGTTTGTTGACTGTAAAGAGCTGGGAAAATTGTCCTGAAATCCTGAGCAAAAAGGAGTGTAAATAAAAGATCAAACCAGGCCTGTGAGCAGAACCAGCGGCCTGGTACTCAGTGCAATAACTCACCACGCGTCACCACGTATTAGCTTGACACGTTCAGCCGGGGTGGAGAGAGGTAGCCAGGAGCTTTTTCCAGCTGCTCTGTAGTACTGTACAATCACCTGAGGAGATACAGCTTGTTCTGCTGTAAAGAAATGCTGCTTATTGCAGCTTTGAAGTTTTATAAGTTGCTCATCGTGGATTGCTTGCTATGCAAAGATAAAAGCCTGCAAATTGGAGTTTTCACACAAGGTGTTTTCTGTTTGAAGCATGAAGGGAGAGAAGTCTTAAAATTCCTTTTTTTTTTTTTTAAAGCTGCAACAAATATATAAGCTTCAACAGTGGATGTTGCATGATTGAAAGTGTTGCACATCTACCTTGCTGGTGTTGATCCACGATTGTTTTAAAAAAATGTACAAAACATGCATGATACTTTCCTCAAGATGAATCTGCTGTCCTCATGTGGCGCCTGGCCAGAAGATGGCAGCACCCAGCTATGCTTTGGCCTCCTCTGATCTCTGCTGTGTCCACCAGTCTGTTCGTGGATCTGCTGCGTCCAATGATGGATAGAGATGTTTCGTGGCTGCACTCACTACAGAGTGTAGGTCACTGGGCTGATTGGGGGCCCGGTCCTCACCGCTGCTCTCTACATTTAAAACATGCTGAACCAGTTAACCGTGGCATTCCTAGATCGGCCCACAAATCAACAGCTGATCAACAGAATCACTCATGACACATCCTGGCAGTGAATACTAAACATAACTTAACAAATAGCTGTCTGGGGAAATGAATGAGAAGATGCCAGCCGTCTCGGAATACACAAGTAGACAAATATACACAAACCTTTTAAATGACTGCTCAAACTTCGCAATAGCCTTGAAGTAAAAGTTGTTGTCCTATTGTTAGATATAGACAGCCGAGGTTTATTTCTGTTTGTATATGCTGGAGGGGGTTGTAGCTCTGCTCCTGTTGGCCCTGTTATTTGATTTCCTCTTTTACAAAGGCCACAGTCAGAGCTCATGTCAAAAGAATGCATGCAATAACAAAACAAGCTTGACTGATAAATACCCTCTTTTCAGTGTGTGCGTGTTTAAATGTGTGCGTGTGTATCTTCAGGGCTGCGCTGTTAGTGATCTTCCTAGAGTGCGTCTGACAGAAACAGTCTTCCACACAAAAACCAAAGCAGCTTGAGACTCTTCCAACCCTCTAATGATGTTTAATGATACCTATCAGTGATGGAATACACACACACACACACACGAACACACACACTCGCACCCTTCAAACCCCTGCAGGAGCAGCAGCACCTTGCCGACTGTGGAATTACAGACAGGCGATAATCAGGTCAGCCCGCAGGTCCTCGGGGATTTGAGGTGTTCATAAACATTCCTGCTGCTCTTTTGTGTTACTTCCTGCGGTAAAACAGCAAGGCGCTCCAGTCGAGCCGACACAGGCTAGCTGGTGCGTCGGCTCGCCCCTGGGTGCACCATCCCCGTCTCTATGTGGAGGTAGACACACACACACACCTTCTCTGGGATATTAAAACACACTCAGGCTTCATGTAGACATATCATCAGAATATTAACCGCCTTATTAGCATAAAAAACCCTCCCAGTCATCTACATCTGATTTGACATTTGGCATTTAAATCAGTACCTCGACTTAAAATAATATCTAACAGCATTATACATTTCTTTTAAAGACTGAGCAAATGTGTGTGCGTGCATGCGTGTGTTTGTGTGTGATATTACTTGAGGTTGATACTCAGAGCCAACTACCTCCTCCTCCATGTACGAACCTTCTACAAACAAAGACCAAAAGAACACAAAGGCGTGGGTTCAGTGCTTGGCTTTTTTTTATATTTTCAAGGATGTCAGCCTCTGCTTTTCAAAGATTTGACTCTTGCTCTGCAGTCAAACAAAAAACCTTTTGGTAAATTGATTAGGCTCTGCAAACTTTTCAGGTTTTTGATGCAACTCAATGTGAAAAGTTCAATAATCCACTCGCTCTCACTGAAAAGTTCACAAACATGTCTTTTTGTCTCCTTTTTTCTCCCGTCAGTGACCCGGGGCCTTCTGCTGGAGCGGGTGCAGAGGGGGCTGCTGACTTTTTCTACCGGGTCTTTTACTGTTGAGGAAAAGAGGAGATGCTTGTGTGACAGCTCCAGCTGTATGTGCTATCTCAGGCTCAGTGTAACTTTTACAAACTTGTTTTTGCGGACATACATTTAAGCATGGTTTCTGGTAGGTGAGGACACTTTTGCAGAAATGAATCCTGCCAGTGAGATCAATGAGAGTAAGATGTTTATTTCTGGTTTCCTCCAGTCCTGTACAGCTCTCGTTGCTCCATATTTTGCTTCACTTCCTTTTGTTGTCCTTGTCTCCTGCTTCAGTCAATGATATATTCTACAATCTCAAAAATGACTTGATATCAATCTGTGAGGAGGGGTGAGACTCGTAGAGGGCTTGAGCAATATATATTTTACCAAGTGAGCTGGTATTTTGGTTGAGAAAACTTCTGCAAACTGTCTGTTACACTTGCAATAATGCACTGTAAAACCAACTTGTTGTTTCAACTAAAATATTTGAGTGTCGATGCTGCAAAAGAATTTTATGTCAAGACAACGAAGAGAATGGAGTTAACTCAAATGAATCTTGATATTTGTCTCAATATTTTAAGTTAAAATGACTCTTTGCACAAATCTTTGCTGTATTGAAAAGGAAAAATTAGTTATAATAACAAACAAGCAACATTGGGTTTTACAGTGGGGAGATTTATTGGGAACAATATGTCTGATTGGTCCGAAAGGGTCATCCAACCCATTTAATATCTTTTTCTTGTCCAGAAAAATAATAACCTGATGAAGTTCTCCATACCAAAATGTGTTCCCAATAAATCTCTTTGAATTCAAGTGTAACAAACAGTGTACAGGACTTTTTGGTTCTGCTATAGTCAGGTCTTTTTTAGATGCACCTGCTGACCTACAGGTGTACAAAAGTCAGTAAAGTGTGATATTCTGATCTTTTGAGGGAATCGACAGTGAAGAAAATTGATATTTCTGCTTCCTTCTGATAGCAGTTTCCCTGCGTGACTGCTCTGACACACTACCTACTTTTTGGTGGGAAGAATTACCACAAATGGGCCAAGAAATACAAAGCAGGGTGGAACACTATTATACATGCCACCTTCCTTTGCCCAACCTGTTTTTTAAACCCCTTTCTTTGCCCTGGTTGACCTGTCCTTCCCCACAACAGGCCAAACTGGGATCCAAATACTGTCCAGGCCTTGAGAGCAGCTCTGTTCTTCTGTCTCAGCCCTCCTCAGTGTCAACATGTCTCCAGCAGAGCTATGTAAACAGCTCAGCCACAGCACAGGGCCCACTGTCAGTGCCTGATTACTCCAAAACAGCCCCCAATCAAATGGAAATATGAAATAAATCACAAGTGACTGGCTCAGCTTCGGGGGTTGGCATGGCTTAGCTGTTGTGGCCGATTCTGAGGGTCAGGTTTAATGCATCAAAATAAACAAGTCAGACCAGCTTTGTTTGTTGTGCGCACCAGACTACACATGAAATATTTTTTCTTTTTCTGTTTTGATGATGAAGCTGAGAGAGATGTACAAAGTCGGGCTGGTGGTCATATTGTGTCCGTAATTATTTAAACTATAAAATAAACTATGAAAAGTAATGCAGTAATGTTGTTAGGCAGTGACCTCAAGTGGCCATAGTAACTATGACAGGAGCAAAGAAGGAAGTCAGGTGATGTTGTATAAAGCAGCTATTCTCAACCTTGGGGTCGGGACCCCAATTGGGGTCGCGAGATGATTTCTGGGGGTCGCCAAATCATTTTGGAAGTCAGCTCTGTCTCCATTGTGTTAACGTGTTCATGTATTTTAGTCTTTTTGGTCATTTTGTGTTTTTTTTAGTCATTTTGTGCCTTTTTAAAGTCATTTTGTGCCTTTTTTTTGGTCATTTTGTGGGTTTTTTTAGTCATTTTGTGTCTTTTTTTGGTCATTTAATGTCTTTTTGGTCATTTTGTGGAGCAGTTTTAGTCATTTTGTGTCTTTTTTGGTCATTTTGTGCCTTTTTTAAGTCATTTTGTGTTTTTTTTGTCATTTATTGTATTTTTTTGGTCATTTTTTGCCTTTTTTTGGTCATTTTGTGTCTTTTTTAAGTCATTTTGTGTCTTTTTTTGGTCATTTTGTTTCCTTTTTTGGTCATTTTGTTTCTTTTTTGTATGATCTGAACTGTGCCTGTGAGATTCTGTTCAGTGAGCGGGGGTCGCGGACAACATGCATGTTAAATTGGGGGTTGCGACTCAAAAAGGTTGAGAACTACTGGTATAAAGAGCCACAAAGTCTGCGCATGCAGGAGGTCAGCAGTGTCGTTTTCTCTGTTTTAAGGTATGTTCATAGGTGAACCTGTAGGAGAAGTTCTTACATAGCTATGTCACATTCTACTTGTCAAGTAGCTATGACCATGATCTTTTTTCTACACGGTCACCCATAAAGTTGGAATAATTTTGTTTACAGACACAATTCTCTGTTAATTGTGGTTTCATTTTCATTGTGATATGTTAGGAAGAGATTGATTGATTAATAAAGATTTGAGAAGATATACACTTTATCTGTCAAGAATAAATCACATTGTCACAATCCTTTCATGGAAAGAGGTTCAACATGTTTTATTCCAACTTTATGAGTAACCACATAAACCTAACCAAGTAGTTCCATTTCACAACAGTGCACAATTTTACAAATGTAAATAGAATGGTTATATTTTGCAAGATTTCATACAAACCATTGTGCACAAGATTTTTTAAGACATTGAATGAAAATACATTGGCAGTTTAAACAATGAGTATGTAATTTATTAACTTGTGTAAAAGTTGGAATAGAGACATAAAGTAGCACAAACTTTTAACATTCAAGTCAAGTTCCACCTCAGCAAATGTACTTATTTATTTTCCACGGCTGTGAAAAGGAATTGAAAATCAGAAAGAAAGAAAGACAATGGAAAAAGAAGAAAAGTCTGTGTGAAAGTCCAAAACAATGGGCCAAATGAGAAGGATTAGAGCCTAAATCTGATACAGCCTACTGTCTGTGTGGGACTAAAGCAGTGGTTGTGGTGTTAACATGATGCTGTAAGTGTGATAGCCCTGTAATAGCATGTCATTAAACTGTTATGGTTACACAGCTCGCTGGAACAGAACAGTGGGTGTACAACCTTGAACAAGGCAAGGCTTTTCAAGCCTCAGCCCGGGAACAATCTATAGGGCAGAGGGGTGTGTGTGTGTGTGTATATGTATATGTGTGTGTGTGTGTGTGGGTGTGTGCCTCATCACAGCGCCCAGTCTGATTTGTGTATTCATTATTACAGTTTAAATAAGCACAGAGTCCTTGTGCCACTTTTCAAGTATTTGATCAAAATCCAATATATCTAAGTTAAGCAGAGCTACGGCCCGCTACCCAAAGAAAATACACTGACACACTGTGTTTCAGCTTCAAGCCTTTGCACAGAAGTTAAAGCACGAGAGAGAAAGAGGGAGAGAGAGATTGTCGAAAGGGGGATTTCTGATTTGCATGTGCACAGTTGTTTTTGTGGGTAATTTTCTTGCTGGAGCTGAATGTTTACTGTCATGACTCAAACCGCTTTTATTATTTTACCTCAAATGACCACCGAAAACTTGAAGACATGCACAAATTGTTGACTGAACCTCGTATGTATAACAAAAGTCTAGCATCCTGATTTGAAGAGTGTTTATAGAGCATGACCTTGCAGGCCTCGTTCTCATCTCGGTCCAAATGTGGTTACACCTCTCTTCCTCTGTGCCAGCATCTGTCTCTTTCTGACAATTTCTCCCCCTCGCCACAGCTGGGTAACAAACCCTTAAAAAAAACATCTAAATTAAAAATCTCTGTCCTGACCGATGTTATTACAATCTTTAACATGCCAGTAAACATTGATGAAGGCGAGCAGTAATGTGACCTGCATGTGGATTTATGCGGCCCTGTGAAGGCTGGCTAGCTGCTGGGTGGGTCGGTCGATGGTGCCGGGAGACTGGGCTGTTGTCAGCCTCAACACTGGCACTCTGATCTCTCTCTTTCTCTCCCTCACTCTCCTCTGCTAACAAGCCCTTTCATTTCCTTTCTGGAAAATCTGTTCTTCATAATATCACACACACAGAGCTGGAGTGGGAAAGTGGGAAGACGCCAAGGAGAGGCAGAGGGAGTAAAAATTTAGGAAATTTTCCAGACAAAAAGACTTGATTCTTACCATATTTCCATTCCATGTGGACGTGGCTGGCTTCCAATGATGAGCACTGGCTGTGTGTGTTGGTCAAAGATATAATTGAAGGTTCACTCGCTGGCTGTTGATGGAGTGATGCTAAACAGTACAGGCAAAGATAGGATTATACATACAGAAGCTGCAGGGTATATATGAGCTTGTGCTCCACCATCAGAACCCCAACACATAGACCAAAGGTCCAGGATCATGGCATGATGTGGTAAAACTGGAAATACCATCATTCATTATCATCACAGTACTGTTATATTAGGTAGGTCTTAAAATTCTGGGATTTTGTTATTTCTGATTTCCGTTCCAAAAGTGATTCATTTAATTGTTTGATCTGTTTGATCTCTCTGATCTGCAGCCACTACTTCTACTCTGCTAAAGTTCCGGGGGAGATTGTGGTCATGGTTAAAACAAACCAAAGCTTACAGTTGGTAGGAGACAGGATACAAATTGCGGCCTCTGATGTCAATGTCCAGTGCATTGTTGACCCGCCCCTTCATCCGGAATCCCTCCTGTAGAGGTTTTTTGGCACTTTAACCATGACCTTGCTTCAGAGTCATTATTTGCACAACCACAAAAGGCCATTTGTCAGAAAAATATAAACCAGTTATCCTTAGTTTCTTTTGTTCAGACAAGGGAAAGTAGGAGATGTTTTTTTTACCTGACATGTTTTGACTGACAACTTCAGTCTTCTTCAGAGGTGTCAGCTGATCGCTGTGACGTGTCTTTTATGGAGTTCCTCATGGGGCGCATTGTTGGGAATACAACAATAAACCGGGATGAAGGAACATACATGCTCTCACACACCTGGGACGCTGAAGTTGTTAGTCAAAAACAACTATACTATACAATACTTTCCCTTGTCTGAACAAAAGAAACTAAGGATAATATTCAGAAGTAGACAAAATGAATTTGCTAGAAGTATAAACCAGTTGTTTTAAACATTTTAAGGATTATATATTTTAGGTCATTTGTTGGCAGAAAAATTAACATGACAGAAAAGACTTGTCAATCTGTGACCTCTAGTGCTGAAAAATATAGCATACTAAAACTGCAGTTCCTTGAATGGCCACTTGAGGCTGGCTCCAAAAGTCAGTCAATCCCCATTGACCCCCATTTTAAAATGCCCAATCCTTTTTATAGCAGTAAAAGTTAAGTCTTTACAGACTGGTACCAAAAAAATGGTTTTGGTCTTGTTAGCTAACTATCCAGGCAACTTTCATTAGGCCCACCTCAGCTCAACTGCGCTCCACCACTTGGCCCATTTTTGGATTAGCCCTGAGTCGGGCATCAACAAGATGGTGACAGTCGGAGACACCAAATAATTATGTTTTTTTAGAAACATCTGGATGATACATTCAGGTTTCAAGTAGCCTTCACTATTAACTCAAAATCCGTGCAATAGCCACGGAATCACTCAAATTTCCGTGACACTGACATGGATTTCGCTACAATGCAAGGTAATGACAGTCATATCCCGTGGCTATTCCAACATACAAAGTGATTATGTACATTCACTGAGTGAATATTTAGAAAATAAAACATATATTTCTTGCTAGAAATGTGATCAAAATCCATTTTTATGTCAAAATATTGATTTTTTTCACAAAAAATTAGAGAACTGTCTGCCATGTTTTTTGTTCTGACCGCCGGGAACAAACCAATAGGAAAAAATATCCATGGAATAGCCACAGGATATGACTGTCATTAACTTGCATTGTAGCGAAATCCGTGTCAGTTTCACGGAAATCTGAGTGATTCCGTGGCTATTCCACAGATTTTGAGTTAAGCGAATCCGTGGCTATTTCATGGATTCCTGTGAGACCAGGTTCTCTAGAAAACACTGAGAGGCGAATTGACAAATAATGGATTGTGGCAGCTGATAGCACTATGATTTGTGTATTATTTGCAACTGACATCTGCCCTCTCACTGATTATATTGCGGTGGTGATATTATGATGCAAATAAAGTTTGAATCTGAGCACTCCTTTTTATACATGATTACAATTATCCAAGTGGCAGAGTATAAATGTGCTAGAGGTTGTGTGGGTTGTAAGGGGTGAAGCCCTGAATATCTCCAATCAGACAAGTTCTTCGGCTTTTGCTGCCTTATGGTCAGACCCAATGCAATTGGTCAAAACCCAATATTAATCAATGTTCTGTGTTCGTCTTCACTTTCAAAAGATAACACACAAACACACAGTCCAATTCCATATAGTGAGCGTATGTGAGCGCATCAGCTGTGGACATTGTCAGGTCTATTTTATTATTTACCTTTGCCTTATTTGCGCATGTTGAGCACCCGGAAAAGCCACACAATCTTTTTGTAAATTCACCCCTGAGCAACGTGAGCATTTATTTTGAGTCATGTCCTATTTTCACTTTCCTTCTGTCTCTGTTTTGGTCACCACCAACTCTACCATAATAGCTGTGAATCAAAACGATAATTTTAGTTGCCATAAAACCAAAACAATGAGCTGAAAGTAGAGCTGAGGGGAGTTGAAGAGTCAGGTGATAATTTTCTGTGGGTTTTTCAGTACGAGCATCACCTCTCCCACAACACATAGTCATCTGATCCATTGTTTTTAAAAAAGTATATTGATTAGTGCTGCCTTAAACGTTTGTTGAGCAACCCAGGCTGGTAAACTGCACGTCTGGTTGGCTTGTTTGGGAAGAAAAAACTATTGAGGAGAATGTATCCACTGAAAGAAGAAGGCAGGATTAACGATAAGATGAATGACAAGCTTGGTGATGGCAGGAGGCAGCAGTAAGTCAGTATAGAGACCAGCATTCAGCTTGACCCTCACTGATCTCTGCTGTCTATAGCACTCAGAGCCAAAGAAAGCTGATTCACTTTCAAAAAACACATCACTTGTCAAAAGGAGCTGTCAGACACTAAGGTAGGAAGGCACTTCAATTAGAAGATACAAAAGTAAGCCCCTTTTCCTGGATGTGACGTTTCTGTTGATCTGGCATTTTTCTCCAAAAAGGAGCACAGAGACGAGAGAGAAAAGAAAAAAACACATAAAGAGGAAAGAGACAGATAAGGGGCTACGTAGGAAGCTAAGAAAAGGGGGGTAAAACAACATACTAGATTGTTTTTTGCATGTTTAAACTAGTGTTTTTAACCTTAACCCACAGCCTGCATACTGCAGTCTAAAATCCATTCCAGCTGCACTGACTGCCATCCAATTTACAAAGATCTGGATTGATTTTCTACCTTGTAGGCAGCTTTTTGTTTGACTTGATGCCAGTGGAGTCAAAATATCAACTTTCAAACACTGAAAATAAACTTAGAATAGGTAATCCATTGCAGTGAATGTACATGATACTGGTATTTAAAAGTTATACTAGATTAGGAATTAGATCATTAGTTAACATAATGCACATAAACATGATTTGAAGGAATGGGACGAACACAACACAAGCAAATGTGTTGTCATCCACACAACAGAACCACTCAAGCTTAAAAGAAAATGCCCTGCTTGGCCATTAAAAAGGAAAATGACATGAATTAAAATTATTCAAGCTCATTATCTTCTTTTACTTTCCACTTCTTATGCATATCTCTTATTCCACGTTGTCACCAAACAACTTCCTTACCTAGTGTCTTTTCACCTTCTTTTTTTCCAATTCAATTAAATTCAATTAGCTTTATTGGCATGACGTAACAATGTATATATTGCCAAAGCAATATAGAAATCAGAAAAAAAGATAACAAGATAAGGAAAGCAATATTTACAATAAATTATTATAATTCTGTTATTCATTTTAAAAGAAAAGAAAAACTAATAACAATAAAAGAAAGCAATATTTACAATCATTGAATTACAATCAACATATAATTTATACAATCTAACTGTCCCAGCAAAAAAAGAAGAAAAAATAAAATCTTTTTTTCCTCTCACTTTCCTATTTTGCCATTTTTACTGCCTTTCCTCTATCGTTAGCTTTTGTCCTTTCTTTTTTCCTCTCCTCTCCTCTCCTCTCCTCTCTTCTCATCTCGTTTCCTCTCCTCTCCTCTCCTCTCCTCTCTTCGCCTCTCGTTTCCTCTCCTCTCCTCTCCTCTCCTCTCTTCGCATCTCGTTTCCTCTCCTCTCCTCTCCTCTCCTCTCCTCTCCTCTCCTCTCCTCTCCTCTCCTCTCCTCTCTCCCTTGAGTTCAGTGTTGAGAGCTTTCCTATTTTGCCATTTTTACTGCCTTTCCTCTATCGTTAGCTTTTGTCCTTTCTTTTTTCCTCTCCTCTCCTCTCCTCTCCTCTCTTCGCCTCTCGTTTCCTCTCCTCTCCTCTCCTCTCTTTGCCTCTCGTTTCCTCTCCTCTCCTCTCCTCTCTTTGCCTCTCGTTTCCTCTCCTCTCCTCTCCTCTCCACTCCTCTCCTCTCCTCTCCTCTCCTCTCCTCTCCTCTCCTCTCCTCTCCTCTCTCCCTTGAGTTCAGTGTTGAGAGCACAACAGTAGAATTTGTTTTGCTGCCTCTCATCAGATTAGTGTTGATTTTTCTGCCGCCAAGCCGCAGTTCAGCAGAGTGGATGAACTTCTTTAACTGTTTATCAGAGGCGCATTTACACTGAACCGCTCGACGGCCCCCGCGGTTTGTTACCTGCCATTTACTATGAAATAAAAATCGATGGATGCTGAAATGTGATTTTATGGCCCGCCGTTATTGAGACCAATGATGATTTCCTGCTTAACAGGATATGGAATGTCAGTCCCACTGGTGTGCTGTTTCAACAGCGGAAAGCGGTCTTATAAAGAGCCGCTATAGCAACAGTAGTTTTAAAATTTGTTGATAACTCCGCTTGACATTTGTTTCCAGGAAGTCTTTCGAAAGCGCAAAAGTTTTTTGGTCTCTTGGTGGATGTCTGGATCGATAGGCAGCGAGTCAAAGTTCAGTATCGAATCATAATATCTGTTGTTGCAGCTTGAATCAAACATCCTGCGGTGACTGTGCCGCGCTCATAACTCCCCTCACACTCTGTCATTTACCAAACTACAAGGGATTCTGCCCACAATAAAAACAGTAGTTAACTTGAAGCCTCTCCACTCGAGAGGAGCTGTGCGCCAGACAATGATGACACAGTGTCCTGTCAGAGCAGTAATGACTGAGATTTACACTCTATTATTAGAGCTGGGCCCCTTTGAGCTGCCCTCGGAGACCCCTTCCTCTCTCATCCACATCCAGCCAGAGAAGCAGAGCACAGATCACAGCTAATGCACTGAATCACCGACCACAGGATAGCACGCTGATAAGAGCTAAAATCATAGTGTTTGCATAAGTGTGTGTGCGTCACTGTGACTATATGTCTTCATCGCTCCTGTGCTTTTCGAGAAGCACAAATTAAAACGCCAGATTACAAGATGTAATTCTGTATCACACGGTGTGTTTCGTAATGTGCAGAAATGGCAGCAGACAAGGTGACCCAGTCTGCATGTTGAACCCATAAACTGCTGATAATAACACTCTCAGGAGATCAGTAACAGGACAAGAGGAAGTAAAGGGGAGTGAGGGGACTGGGTTTAGTCAGCACAATGCATGTTCGTACTCCTCATTACTCATCTGTGTCTGCATTCAGCATGAAAATACTCAGCAGGTTACCATCTCATCACCTCTATTCTTCTAAGTTAAAATAAAACCTGCAGGCAGTAAGAGGTTAGATAAGGTCAGGAGCTTAAGGTCTGGGCTAAATATAGTTTTTCCATAGATATAAGTGTATTCTTTCTTCTTTTTTTTCTCCTCCACTCGTTGTGCCCCCCTCTGCAGGTCTGCTGTTCAGACTGCTGTGGTTGTTGTATTATTGTGTTTCACAGTAATTACACAAGCTACCACAGAGATGATAAGCATCAGGAGCACCGGGAGCTCCAGGACAGGGTCATGCAGCTGTCTGTACGCGTGCCTTCTCACTTGCATTAATTGTTTCTTTATGTGACTGCAGAATCTGTTTCAGCAGAGAAAGTTAGAATTGGATGTTTCACAGCTTAACCCTCCCTAATGAGGTCATATAACAGCCTAAACACTGATACTGAACACAGAAAACACAAAGATGTAATGTTGATATCCTCACCACGTGTTTGTTGAACATTTCTGGAGCCTCTTGCTCTCCCATATATGGCCACATTAGCTGTGTTTCCATTAAAGTTGGAGTGAATTCTGAAGCAAAATTTTGAAACGTCGCTTTAAAGAAAATATGAATTAGGGACGTTGCCATCAGCTGGTTTAGTGCAAAAATAAACAAAGCTGCCTAAACATATTTTCATCAGAAGATGGCAGTGTAATGTGTTGCTGTAGACTAATCCATCAGTAAACAGTAGAGACAACAAAAAAAAAGAGGCTGCGAATTGGACAACTTTTGCCACCCACAAGAAAAAAATGGAGAAGTTTTGAGCAATTGGACTCAATTGTGCAACTTATAATTGTTATATTTATTGTATAATTGTAATTTCATGTCGCAGAGCGGAAACAGCTCATCAGTCATGTGAGTTAAATGTTTCTTTACGTCACAACTCTTCCCATTTAACGCATTAACTACTTTCTAAAAAAGATAAAAACCACCTCAAGCGAGCGTAAATAACTTATGAGCATTTTTTAAGCAAGTTTTATCGAATTTGGGTGTTCCCATCAAGCTTTTCTCATGCAAATCTTCAAAATTTGTTGATGAAACACGACTAGTAAGATAACACACACACAGCCTCTTACTCTCCCATCTATGGCAACATTAGCTGTGTTTCCATTAAAGTTGGAGTGAATTCTGAGGCAAAATTTTGAAACGTCGCTTAAAAGAAAATACGAATTAGGGACGTTGCCATCAGCTGGTTTAGTGCAAAAATAAACAAAGCTGCCTAAACATATTGTCATCAGAAGATGGCAGTGTAATGTGTTGCTGTAGACTAATCCATCAGTAAACAGTCGAAGAAGTAGCGAGAACAACAAAAAAGAGGTTGCTAATTGGACAACTTTCGCCACCCACAAGAAAAAAATGGAAAAAAAGTCTTGAGCAATTGGACTCAATTGTGCAACTTATAATTGTTCTTTCGTGTCGCAGAGCGGAAACAGCTCATCAGTCATGTGAGTTAAATGTTTCTTTACGTCAGAACTCTTCCCATTTAGCGCATTAACTACTTTCCAAAAATGATTAAAAACCACCTCAAGCGAGCGTAAATAATTTATGAGCATTTTCGAAAGTTTTATCGAATTTGGGTGTTCCCATCAAGCTTTTCTCATGCAAATCTTCAAAATTTGTTGATGAAACACGACTAGTAAGATAACACATGCACACAGACTGGCAAATAGACACACTGAGCAGGAGAATTCCCCCATCTGTCGTGCATGAACGTGCATGTTTGCGTGAACACACCCACAAAGAGTTGCTGTAAGCTCTGGGGACGGGGGGCTGCTGCCAAAAGGAGGAGTAAAAAGGGGTGAGGAAAGAGGAAAGCGGAGGGTAGAGCAGGGCGAGAGGAGGAGAGGAAAAGGGTCCGCTGTCTCAGCAGGCGGTTCAGAGCTGCCTGGCAATGTCACCATGTCATCGCCATGGGAACACAGAGCCTGCAGACTCTTTTGGACTAATAGGCAGTTGTCAAGGCAATGATAAGATAAATGCTGCGTTTGATGGAAACATAGAGCGATGGGCCTGATAGGCACCAAGAAGCCCAAACAATCAGCAGAGAGCTGCTGAGAGGGGAGAACTGCAGGGGTGGGGTGGCGGAGTGCAAGGCAGGGGGTAGACAGTGAGGGGAGAGAGGAGAAAACAGAGCATGGACTCCCACCGGACAGCCGACGTCAAACCTCCTTCTCCCCCTCCGTCTCTCTGCCACGGTCTCTCTTTGTCTGCTGGGCTTGTTGGCTTTTTTTTCTCTTGATTTCTGCCTCATTCCCCCTCTCGCTATGTGACCTGCACACTAACACTTGACTGTAGAAACAATCTAAACCTGCTGCTATGTGTGTGATATGTTCATAGACACACACATACACACACATGTGAAGAGGGAGGGGGGGGGGGCATGTGCTTATCTAATGTTGAGGATTGAATTCAGTTAGCCCCAGTGGGATTGGGTTAGGAGATGTCAGAAAGATAGATGGGCATCATGCTACGGTACCCCCCCCCTCCTGCACCCCTCAAATTGTTTTGCATGTGTGTGTTTACCGTACGTGTGTGTGCTCACATAACACATCACATCCACCTACGTGTCATTCCAATATAGTTAAAATGAGGAAAAACTTGTTTTGCCTATAGAATTAGCACAAAATTTGTGAATTTTTTAAGGCAAGGCAAGGCAAGTTTATTTATATAGCACAATTCGGACACAGGGCCATTCAAAGTTCTTTACAGGGGCAAGATTAAAATACATAAAACACATTAAAAGCGAATACAAAAAAAAAAAAAGAAAAAAAAAAAGTGAATTAATAAAACATTTAAAAGCGAATGAATAAAAATTACAGGTTAAAATGGAAACAGAAAAGTCTTCAGACTTGATTTAAAAGAGCTGAGAGTTGCAGCAGACCTCAAGTTCTCTGGGAGTTTGTTCCAGAGATTTGGTGCATAAAAAAGGCAAATTTTGTCTCATTCATGGATTTATTTTCAGTGTGTCAACAAAGATAACGTAACATGAATTGAAACAGCAAAAGCACACGAAAAGAAGCCAATGATGGATCAAAACACTGTATTCAAGTCGATGAAGTCTTCAGGGTTAGGCAACCTGAGGCTCCGGGGCCACATGTGGCTCTTCAGGCGAAAAATCTGCAGTGAAAATTATACAAAATGAAACAGTTTTTTTGTACATCAGCTTACGACAGTCTACGGCCTGGCACCTTAACCTCTATATTTGCCAACTTCAAGTCTAGTTTTCTGTTTCCCTCTCTAGCTTTAGATTCCAAATCTCCTGAGATATTTCTTCGGTGTCCAGCCTCCATTTGCACTTGGGTCCTTGCTGCATTCTGAAAAAAAATCATATTGATAAATGCTAATTATGACATATTAGTAATGTTGGTAAGCTAATTTATACTTAGTTGGCATTGTAAGGCTCAAAATAAGATTTGCAGCTCGAATTCTGACATTGTTTCCCTTTTTTTTAGCCAACAATGGCTCTTTTGTTAGTAAAGGCTGCAGACCACTGGTCTATTTCTAATTTAGTTTATTCCAACAAATAAAACTTCAAGATCAGTTAGCTGATGTGGTGCGAGGTTACCTCAATCTGTAAACACTAACAGTTATCACAAACATTAGCTAACGGTTAGAGCTTACAGGAACATTAACGTATCACACTGTAATGTATCATATAAGTTCATTCCATACACCTTTTTAGGTCGACTTTTCCTTCTTTTTTCACTCCTTTTCCGTTGATCGGCCTGCATTCCTTAAATGCCCTGCACTTTCTTTCCTTCCATTCATTTACATCCCTTTTTCCCCCCTAAATCAGCTATGGTCATGTACATAGCTTGTTGGCCTGAGACAGATTTTACCTTTCAAATGCATTTAAAAAAAAGTCATATTCTACAAAGTAGCTGTCAGAGAAGAATGTGATGAGGTCTTCTCATTTTTTTATTTTTTATTTATGCTGTTCTTCCCCACATGGCCTCAAATATACATTGCACCATCTGAAGCAAGCATCACACACACTGTTTAATGCAGAATTAGTACCTGTCACATGCACAGGTTGCATGTAGCAGTACCATATATCAGTAGTTCTCAACCTTTTTGAGTCGCGCCCCCCAATTTAACATGCATGTTGTCCGCGACCCCCACTCACTGAACACAATCTCACACGCACAGTTTGGCTCACCCAAATAAGAAACAAAATGACCAAAAAAAAGGAAACAAAATGACCAAAAAAGACACAAAATGACCAAAAAAGACACAAAATGACCAAAAAAAAGGAAACAAAATGACCAAAAAAGACACAAAATGACCAAAAAAAAGGAAACAAAATGACCAAAAAAAGGAAACAAAATGACCAAAAAAGACACAAAATGACCAAAAAAGGAAACAAAATGACCAAAAAAGGAAACAAAATGACCAAAAAAGACACAAAATGACCAAAAAAGGAAACAAAATGACCAAAAAAGACACAAAATGACCAAAAAAGGAAACAAAATGACCAAAAAAGGAAACAAAATGACCAAAAAAGACACAAAATGACCAAAAAAGGAAACAAAATGACCAAAAAAGACACAAATTGACCACAAAATGATTTAAAAAAGACACAAAATGGCCTAAAAAGACACAAAATGACCAAAAAAAGACACAAAATGGCCTAAAAAGACACAAAATTACCAAAAAAAGACATTAAGTGACCAAAAACACATTAACACATGAACACTTTAACACAGTGGAGACACAGCTGACTTCCAAAATGATTTGGCGACCCCCAGAAATCATATCACGACCCCAATTGGGGTCCCGACCCCAAGGTTGAGAATAGCTGCTATAGATGGTGACGTTCTCATCCAAGCCGGCCTGGACGATGGATGCATGCTGGGACTCCAGTCGCTGTCGAGTCCATCTCTGTCCTGGAGGAGAATCTGTCCGTTTGCCTCCAGCTTCTCCTCTCCTGATAGAAACTAAAGGCACTTTCAGCTATAATCAAATGTTTTGTCAAAGTTTTGAGAAGGCAAGAGGAAAGCAAAGAGGAGAAGGAGAAACATGACACCGCAGCTGTGTGTCTTGGTCTAAACGTGTGTGTTTGTACTATAAGCGGCGGGGCCGTACCTCTGATTGGGTTCTCCTGTCAGTGTTGTGGTCACGTATTGATTCGCCGACAGTTGTACGACAACACAGTCTGACTTCTCTTTCTCGGTTTTCTTTCCGCTTCTGTGTCATAAGCATGCATACACACACACACACACAAGATAGGGTCATCTGATCCTGATCAAACAAGTCATTTAAACTCTGAATAAGATCACAATCCCAGTTCAAAAGGATCCTATAAAAGCTCTACGATCTAGACGTACATTGTGTGTTTCTTCTGACTGGCTTTGTCGCACAAATGCATGCACACACACCCAAATAGACACACACACTACCTATATGGGTGTGTATGGCCCGTATGATCTTTTTCTCCAGAGAGTCTGATAGAGTCTGATGCCCTGCAGTAATGGCTAGCCATACCTGGCCATAGCTGCCTGCTCATGGCCTCGGGCTACTGCTTAGCAATTCCACTCTGAATACAATGGGCTGCAGGCTTACACACACACACACACACACACACATAGAGAAAGAGAGAGAGAGAGAGAAACCCATATACATCCAACAGACCTGTTTCAAAGCTGCTGTCCAGTAATGAATTTCCAGACCTTGGAAAGCTCCTTCTGATACACTTCAAACAGGTACTAACAAAAAAAGACAGACTACTCCTTCATCTTGCCCTACCTCCACCGTCTGCGTCTCTATCGCCTCATGAAACCCAGACAAAGTGCATTTATGGATCAAGACCACCAAAACCAGCAGCTAAATGTATCCTCCATATCAATTTTACCAACATGAAAACCACAGTGTTTTTTCTTGTAGGACTACATCAACGTTTATAAATGAGCGTCTGCATATTCTACCTCTTCCGTGTGGCTCCCTCCTCTCCAGCTTTGGGAGGGATTTTGTGTTTTTTTTTAACTTATTTGTTGTTTGACATTGGCTAGTCGTACAGAGGAGCGAGTCGCAGGAAGAACAGGATCCACATATGAAGACATGCCAATCACTGGGTTAGAGAAGGCAGAGAAGAGAGAGGACAAGAGAGGTGCTACGGCAGCCTCTCCAACCGCTGTTTGAAAAGAGAATACATTTCTGTCACACTCACTTCCCGTCTGCCGGATCAGCCTGTTGGAGTCAGGAAGAGGAGACACACGCAGACACAGACACGTGGATACACACACCAGGACTCTCAGGGAGGTGGTGGGCTTTAAACACGCCTACCCTCACACTGTCAAATGACACAAAATACCAACCTGGTCTCACAGAAATCCGTGAAATAGCCACGGATTTCGCTTAACTCAAAATCTGTGAAATAGCCACGGAATCGCTCAAATTTCCGTGAAACTGACACGGATTTCACTACAATGCAAGTTAATGACAGTCATATCCCGTGGCTATTCCAACATACAAAGTGATTATGTACATTCACTGAGTGAATATTTAGAAAATAAAACATATATTTCTCGCTAGAAATGTGATCAAAATCCATTTTTATGCAGAAATTAAGTCAAAATATTGATTTTTCACTAAAAATGAGAAAACTGTCCGCCATGTTTTTTGTTCTGACCGCCGGGACCTTGAAAGTCACGTGACTTGGAACAAACCAATAGCCACGGGATATGACTGTCATTAACTTGCATTGTAGCGAAATCCGTGTCAGTTTCATGGAAATTTGAGCGATTCCGTGGCTATTCCACAGATTTTGAGTTAAGCGAAATCTGTGGCTATTTCACGGATTTCTGTGAGACCAGGTTCCAAAATACATGATTGAATATAGAACCTAGATCTTACGTCCATATTTGATGATTTTGCACCTCACAATTTACGTCTTACCAGTGGTGGAAGAAGTATTAGGATCATTTACTTAAGTAAAAGTACTAATAAACACTGTGAAATTACTCCACTACAAGTAAAAGTCCTGCATTCAAAACATACTGAAGTAAAAGTACAAAAGTGTCAGCACCAAAATGTACTTAAAGTATCAAAAGTAAAAGTACTCGTTTTGCAGAGTGGACCCACTCAGATTGTTTTATGTGTTCTAAATATATTATAAGATTATTTGTATTGATGCATTTATATAAGTAGCATTTTACTGTTGTCCAGATAGGTCTAATTTTAACTACTTAATACACTGTTGTGTAATCATATTAAATATTTTTTCATGTTGAATCTGAAAAGTAACTAAAGCTGTCAGCTAAATGTAGTGGAGTAAAAAGTACAATATTTGCCTCAAAATGTAGTGGAGTAGAAGTATAAGGTTACATAAAATGGAAATACTCAAGTAAAGTACAAGTAACTCAAAATTGTACTTAAGTACAGTACTTGAGTAAATGTACTTAGTTACTTCCCAACACTGCGTCTTACCTTCCAATGCCAGAAGTAGGGCACTTTACATATAGCAGGAAGGAATGTAAGATGGGCCTAAGTGTAACCTACACTGTACAAATGTTTGTATAAATAACAGTAAAACTCTGTCAAATACATCAGAAATGGGGCATAAAATTTAAAATTGCATATCACCGTATTAGACACTTTTAATTACTGTAAATCAAAGAATAGCAGAAAACTTTTACTTTTTTTCTATCATAAACTGTAGGAAACACACAGTTTTGCTGTAAAAATATAACATTTTCATGCAAAATTTATGGAGAAATACCATGATGTGTGAATGAATGACACAATTACCCTAAAAATAAAGGGACTACTCAGTCTAAATGACAGTTTTTGCTGATATTTACATTTAAATTTAGAATAGAAAACCCTACTCACTGTATTTTTTACGGTGAAGTTCTGGCAACCACAGCTGCCGGTATTTTACCGTAAATTAAACAGATTGTTTTACAGTGTAGGGCTGGGCGATATGGACCAAAAGTCATATCCCGATATGTTCAGGCTGAATATCCATATATGATATATATCCCAATATTTTTATCGTAAAAAGTGAGAGCAAATGTTCAGTCAAAGTCAAAGCCAAATATGACATGTCACAAGTACTTTTATTGAAACTGTTAATTTAAGTGACATAAATACTGTATAACATCAGGAGAACCTTAAAAAGCTCCGTAAAGTACAAATTTAAATAAAAAAATTGCCTTTAAAATAAATTAGGCCAATCTTTTTCTGAAATACATATACATATACTAGAAAAGAATAATGTACATTACAATAGAACTAAATATGACAAACCGTAGTAAGGGCAGCATTTTTATATAAAGAAATAAAAAAACTGTATCGATATATATGCAATATGGTCTAATTCCATATCACATTTGGAAATATATCGATAACTTTTATATCGATATATCGCCCAGCCTTAGTGTGTAACCATGTATATTTGCCATAACCACAGTCTTTCTGTAACCATAGAGGAATAATTTTACGAAAATTGCTGAGTCCCTTTTTTTGCCGGGAGTTTAATAAGAAATTTAGCACAAGGGCAGTAACGGTTCATGTATTCGTAGTGAACCGTCACAGTACAGGGGTCCTGTTTGACATACACTGTAAGCGACATATGCTAAAGTTAGCGCAACAAGCTAATTGGCATGCAAGTCAGTCACACAATGGGCTGAGCTCAAATATAATGTCGGAGCAAATGTCTGATGTCTGAGAGAAATCAGAAAACATTTGAAAATGATTCCCTCCAATCGCAATATAAGTCAAAATAATTGCAATTATATTATTTTCCAAATCACGCAGCCCTAAATTTAACCATGACTCCTGTCTACCAGTACACATACAAAGCTACTGCCATTAGCTGGTTAGATTAGCTTAGCACAAAGAAATGGAAACAGGTGCCCCAATTCTGTTCAAAGGTAAATTAAATCCTAACAGCACACATGTAAGGCTCACTAATTAATGTTATATCTCATTTGTTTAATCTGTACAAAACCAAACTGTAAAAATGACAAGTTGCGGTTTTACTGGCGGTTATGTCTGAGACTTCTTGGCTGAATATTTTTAACAAGGGTGTGTGTGTGCCCGTTTCCGTGTCCATGAGGCCAGGGTGATGTAGAGTAGTGTAAATATAAAACCCTGACTTCCTGCTGTCTCCTCCATTATGGCAGCCGCGGAAACTTAATCTGCCCGAGCACTACAGCTGCCTGCCAGCCTACCTCACGACTGTCTCCCTTTACTCCCCGTCGCTTCTTTCCTGCCGTCCTCTAACTGTTTCCTCTCTCTCTCCATCAGTATTTTCCTTCACTTACACTCCCTCAGTTTTTCCCTCATATCTTTTTAGCCTTTTGCACACATGCGCACAAACCGCTTAGGTTTCCTGTTGGACTGTCTTACAGTCCCCGTTGGGAGAAAATGACAGGACGGCAGGAAACGGTGAGACAGACTGATTGAGGGAAAGGGGAGGAGACGGGGGACATGAGCGCGAAGGACAGGATGGAGAGAGTGGGACATTAGCGGTATGGGGTGCAGCAAGCGGCAGCCATATTTATCTTCTATTGTAGGTGTGGTGGCCCCTATGCGATTATCTAAGTTCCTCTTTTTTTTTTTACCTTGACCTTGCGCGTGGAGGGTATTTTCCAGTCAGCAGAACGCTTTATCTCTGAGAGCAACAATCAATAAGGATAATTAATGATGCCCGCCGCAATGATAGCCTCAGCAGTCATTACCAGGCATTAATCCATGCAGTCAGAGGAGGGTCAAGGCCGGCCGCATCGCTCACCTAGGGGCGGGGCGCAAATTAAAATAATCTACACACTGGACGCTCTGTCAGGCCTTTTCTGATGCATTCACCTCCGTCGGACCATAATTAAAGATGGCCCATTGGTAGGTGGAGGGGCGCCGGGGTGACAATCCACTGCGATGTCTCTTTAATATACAACACTTAGCCCGGAGGATGACACTAACAGCAATCTGCAGGAACTCATCTCACCTGCAAGCGTGGGAGGGTGGATGATTTTTTTTTTTTTTTTTCCTCTAGATATGCTGGGACATAAATCAAACGCACAACATGCAATTTTCTAATAACGCGGCGCCATCAGAAATGTGATTTAGCAGTAAATATAATTTTGTCTGGGTGTGAGACATATCAAGTGGATGTATTATCTTTGCAGTAATGCTGTGCTTAAAGAATGAAATATCACAGAGACATGTTTTAACAGGTGATCTTAGGATAACTGTGAACACTGGAGACTGTGATGTCTGTGATGTCTTAATGTAAGATATAAATTTAGATACTGTGATACTGGACAGATGATGTCTTCAACTGTTTGAAAATACACGTTACACCACAAGTTTAAATGCATATCGGATGAAAAAATGTAGCCAGTAGTGATCACTGCATCTCACTTTCATCTGATCATTTTTCAAGCAGAGAAAGCCCAGCAAAATGGTATTATCCTATTCTTTTTCATCTGCCTGTGATTGGCTGTAGCAGCACATCAGGGGGAGGGAGCGGCGGAGCCTCCAAGTGCCCACCTTGTTGTCAAGGACATTTACATTCACAGTTTAAAGTTTGGAGGAGAAATTCAGCTTGATTCCATAATTCATGGGTGACATTTTCATTGTACTTAAACTTTAGGGTAAAAATTGGAAATGTGAGATTTAATTTCCTGTAATGTTTAAATTACTTTCTGCTTGGCCGGCGTCCAAACGCGGTAAAAGCGCCGAGGGGCAGAGAGGAGATGTTTAAGCAGAGGTTGTTCTCGCTGCCAGCGGAGAAGTGGAGCGAATCTATAATAATGAAAAATGCATTTATCCTCAGCTGCCATTCCTTCTTTTCTCCCCTTGTGAAAAACGTTGTTGCTGTGAAAATGCATGTGTGTGTTAGTGAGACGGAATAAGGTATGTGTCACATTCAACATGCACAAGCAAAGTGAAAAATAACTACATCAAAATCAGAAAAAGCCTCGAGTGTGTCGAGTTGGAACTTATCCTGAACGATGAGGAAAGTCAAACTGCAAGCATCAAGAAGGGCGCTTGATGATGATTGACAAGCATTGGTTATATCTCACTCCCACGCATGATTACGCCGTCTTCATCTATCCTCCAGTAGCTCTCTCACCTTCAGCTCTGTTTGGTTTAAGTGAAGAGGCGTGCAGGCACAGCACAAGACGCTCATGTGATTCCTATGAAGTCATTCTCACCAAGTTAACTTCACTTTCGCCTGCTTTAAATGCTCATCTTATTATTTTTATTACTGGTCAGGATGGAGGGTCCGAGGGTGTGAACTCCCATTGCTGCAAGTCAGAAACACACACATACACATGCAGGCTATAATAGGAGAATGTCAAACATATACAATGTGTGCAAGAAAAATCTAGAAATATTTCCTTTCAGTAAATGATGTGCTTACAGTGTACAGAGTCTCCTGATTCATTTCAGTACAAACCAGCGGTGGAGATAAATGTTTTATATGCCTATGTGGAGTAAACACTGCCAGCACACTTCAGCAATATGGCAGTCATGTTGAACATTTCCCAGCAGGCACTCGTGTCACTGTGGCATTTATTTTTTAGCTTACTTTCACATCACATCGTTGGTGATTTAAACCAGCAAATCAAACACAAGAAGAGGCATAAATCTCCTCCTTGCCGGCCAATATTCACCCTCTGCAACTGTTTTTATAGTCTCCTTTTTCCCCGTATTGTAACTGTATACACTGTAGTCACAAATGAATTGACCTAAGTGATTACATTACGCAGCAGGTCTCTTAAACACAAGTTTTTGTGTATAATTGATCAGCAAATTCTACACATTTTTAAATGTGTATTTTCTCAGTTGATTGTTCTGCTAACAGTGTTTCCCCCCATTTTCTTTCCCTATTTCCGTCCAATAAGGTAATGGAGATTAGTGATATGCATATAAAAGACTGTCAATCATTTGAAATTAATTCTGTAAAGCGTCTGATGATGTGATTGTTAGATTGCTGATCTTCAGACATGAGCCGTCATTAGGCTACAGAGGGAATTGTTCATAGAAAGTGGCTTCTTTTGCTGACTGCATTTGAGAAAATGTTGGCTTTATGTCTTCTGATCTTATTTGGTGAAAGTGATTATGAGGAAGGATGCAGCTGGAGAGTTAGAAAATCTGAATGTGTTGGTCTTAAGATATCCTGACACAGACGATGCAAGGTCAGAGGTCAGAAATATAGTTTTTAATGATCATTCGTGTGTCTGTGTGTGTGTGCTTTATCCTGCATATTTGCAGAGAAGTTTCTGTGTGTACCCCTGTGTGCACCCTGGACTTGTCATCAGGTTAGCCGGTCGGATTCAGGATATCGCTGAAACCTGCCAGCTGGTTAATTAGAGCAGGCATTCAGCCGCCCTGGCTTCATTTGACTATCAGCCACAAAGCCACTTACTCCATAATTTCCTGCCTGAATTGGAGGGCTTTACTATCGCTCACCCAGGCAGATCGGAAGTTTCCCTTTATCTCCTACATAAAGCCAGCGAGCTGCACCCAAACTAACCAGGCCCACCACCAGAACACATATACATTATGATCACAAGCCGAGGGTGAGAAGTTGAGACACAGGCGAGCTTCAAACCCACAGAAAACAGGATTAGGATTGTTTGGCTGTCTGTGTGTGTCACGCTAAAAAAAAAAATAGCTGGGAGAGCTTTCAAGTCTCAAGTTATTTTTTTCCAAACTGTGTGTGCATGTGTGTATATTTCATATTGGTGATTACAAATTTTGTGCGTGTTCCCTTGTCTGAGTGTGTCTACACGCTGTCGTCCACTTTGTCACGCTGCCTTTTAACTTTTTATGGTTTTCTCTTCATTAATTGAAAACATGACGGGGTGCTCTCGGGGCCTGATGGATGGAGCAGGAGAATTGAGAAAGCCATTAGCTTTACTGGAATCACAGCCTGTCAAGCAGTCAATACACACTGCTTTATGTGTCTGCAAGCAAAGATGGAACAATTATCCCTTTTATTAGGCAGCCACGGCTCACGCGTGCACACGCACATGCTCGCACGCACACACATGGTGCGCGGCAGGCGAGAGGAGGGCAGCAATAACGATCAGCTAAAATCAGTCATTCATTACTGTCAAGTACACCTGACTCTCAGCTTATTAAAAACAGGCATAATAGAAGGAAGGAGATCGAAAAACTTAATTAGTAAACAATTGTGATTAGTAACCTTTGGAATAAATAGACATTTTCTTAGAACAGTGTTATCATGTATTAAATTACACACATAGTTTGCATTTCATTTGCATATTCCTCCTGTTCCTGCTGGGGATGTTCTTGCCGACTTATTTCCTCCATGTTAAAACACAAGCTAGACTAGAAACTTGGACTAATGGGAAAGAAGGAAAGCACTCGGAAAACAGTCAAAATTGAGTATGATTTAATTTAGAAGGTTAAACATTGTTAAAAAAAAAATCATATGAGAACCATTTAAAATGCAAGTCACATTTTGCAATAAGCAAATCAAATTTTAAATGCACCGGAAAGCCGTTGTTAGCCTGTTTCACTGTTTCATTGCATGCCAGGTCCCTAGCTTTAGTCTGTAGCATATATACATGCTAGCTGGCTAGTTAGCTAGTTTCAGTGTGCTGCAGGACAATTGAGTCAAAGTTGATGAGGTGTACATAATAAAGTGACTGGTGTGTGTATATTTTGAATATGCACATCTATAAGATAATATTTAAAAGAAGAAGAAGAAGAAGAATACATTTAACCAACTAGCATTCTGGTACAGGCTAGCTAGGGTAGTAATAATAGTCTTTTTTATTTTTTATTTTATTAATTCTTCTTTTCGAACTGAAAAATAAACAACAACATAAACTACAACAGCGTAGGCTAGATGCATATATGTATACATACACATATTCACATAGACACCATTATACAGATGTACATAAACATATAAACATTTACACACATACAGTATATATATAGCCCTATACATATACATGCATCTGCCCCGTCTAAGTAATAAGATAGAAATAAGAACCAGTTAACTTAATATTCACTATGCATTTCCTTATATCATTTTGGTCAGAAAAAAAAGGGAGTAGACTGAAGTAAAAAAAAATACTTTTCTGGTACTCCACACTTCAAATAAGAGAGTTTCTCAATACATAGCCACTTATAGAGAAACTCTATAGTCGACTAATCGCACACATCCAGTTTCTACACACTAAACTTACAGTTCAGAAGTCTGTATCTTTACAAATCTCTCCACATCTCTTTTCTGCCAGCTTTGTCAGGATCTCTACCACAAAGCTGCTCTCACTTTTTATTGTGTTTTTAATGAGTGTTAATGCATGATAAACGCATGCAAGACATGAAGATCGGGGAGCCATGAATAACACGAACAGCTATGCAGAGTGTCCCTGGCCTCCCAGCCCCTTGTGGGGGTCGTGCCCCCTCACTGAGCAGCGCTGAGCAGGAGGGGGTCATGAGATCACGACCCAGGGGCTGCTTTAGTAATAGCAGGACACTGCAGGCTGTCTGCGAGGGGCTGGCTGGGGCTGCGATCAATACAACAGGTACAGGAGCAGCAAGGGAAGCAGAGAGAATATATCTTTGAGGAGATCAGCCTTATCAGAAAGTAGATTTATTGTATACAGTGAAATTTGCAACAGTGATACTTCTTCTGCATATACATAGTGCAACCAGAAGGATTATTGACTAATATTGCTGATAATAACTACATTTGTGAAGTTTTAACTTCCTGTTGTTCATGAGGGCAACTGAGAGAAGAATTAGAGGGAGAGTAAAAAAGAAGGAGTGTGTCTTTTTTCTCTACCACATCTCTGCCATTGCTATATAAGCGGTGGAGCACTTTACATAAGATTTATTACATCCAAGCAGAAATATTATCTTCTGCGGGTGCCATTCATCACCCGGGCCGTGAGACACTGTGAATGATACCACCAAATTATGTAGATCAGCCATGTCTGAGGGGACGATTCAATTTGGTAACCTTGGTAACCCCAGGTACTCTGAACACCCCGGCTCCCCAACACATAACCATTTTTTTTGGCACATCAGTTAGCAAGTTCAAATACTAAAACATATGTTATCACAAACGGAAAATACTGAACATAACATTTTCAAAGGAGGTTGTGCAGATTATTAAAGTCTGTGATCGTGCAAACATAGAAATGTTGAACACACGAGCATCTGAGGTATCTGTTACTTTGGTTGATGCCAAGTCTGTGCAAACTGTTGACTAATAGAAACAGTTTGAAATGTGGGTTGTGAACCTTTGAACTGACCAAGAAGACACCCTAATAATATTTGAAATTATAGATTTTCTTGGATTTTCTTGTCGCACAGTTGCTGTTTTTAAACATGTGGTTAACGTTGTGAAACAGAACTACTTGGTTAGGTTTCGGGAACAAACCTACTTGGTTAATGTTCAGAAAAACATTCAGGGTGCGGGTTAAAATAACTACTTCTCTAGCTGGACTATCGGACACAGTTGCATCGTGGATGTGGGGAATGTAGAACGTGAACTTGATTTGCAGATTTACAGACGCCCACCCTAAATGTAATGTCTTGATCTTTATCTTGAATCACCGTATTTCCTGTTCCTCTCCCGTCCCGTCGTAGTTACTACTGTCACTATAAGTAACCATCTAACAACAAATGCCGATATGTGTCGTAATAACATGTGCCTCCTGGTTCACAATTACCTGGATTGTCTACATTAAGTATACGAACGATGAATGAAAACTGCAGCTGTAAATACTGGTAAATGCACCAAATTATTATGAATAAGTGGGCAAAAATGGCCCCCAGCAATTCAACTTCTTGGTCCTTTGTGTGTAATGTTAACGTCAGGAAAATATTTTGCTTTTTTCTTATAGACATGTCGGTGAAATTGTATGGCAGAAAAGTTTTTATTATCTATGGGGTGTTAACCCCCTGGGTAACCACTGTGTTTTCAAACAAATATGCTCCCTTAAATAAAAAAAACTGCTTAAGTGATGCTTTAATTAATGGTCAAGCCCATTGTTTCCCTTTTCATTTGAATCTTCAACAGTAAATGTCAAATGAGTCCTTGCATAAACTTTTTTCCCAAATGTAATAATTTATTACTGGATTTAAATAAATTCGAAGAAACTACGGGATGGATACAATTGCTAAAAGAACACCATGGTATGTGTTTTATGTATTTCTACATTGCAGAGGTCCTCCATGGTTTTAAAAAGTCTGTATGTCCTTGATCAAAAACCACCCACAGATTGAAACACTGGCAACCTTCAAGTCGCAAACCCCCTCTGGATACAAAGCATTCAAATACAGTATTTATCATATATTCATCTGTTTTGACCCAGATATTAAAGGGCATTTTCCTCTGCTGTTGTTCAAAGCACACATAAAGGTTTTGTGTAAAAATAATACAAGTTGCTCTGAGCCCAGGTAGGTGTATCATAATTACCAATCATCTCTGAGCGTGTTCAGAAACAGGCATCTTTTCCCCCACTCACCGCCGTTTACTCCAGCGCTGAGCTGACTCAATTATGATGCAAAAGGGTGTTTTTGAAAAGCCTGGCTCATTTCTAATTAAGCCACACACTCATACCTATTTGTAGCTCATGTCCTGACATAATGCAAATGCTATGTAAATTAACTGCACTGATCTCCCGCTAGCTCCGCACTCGGAGCTCCTCGGAGACTAGCAGGGCATTTAGTCATACTTTATACTAGTTTGCTTTCTCATTGGCTGAAACACAGGCAGAGGCAGCTACTCTGATGGTTCAGATAGGAAACAGGCAGCACAGTAGCCTGCAAATAATTTCTTTAATTGTTGTTCATCTGGAGCTCCCTCCTCCCTCTCTCTCTGCTTGTCAACATATTGATCCGTAATGATTATAGCTGCTTGAGTCATCCCTCCTGTCTCCTCTTCCTGTTGTCTCCAGATGCCTTTACATGCTCCAACCTGCAGAGCAACTGCCTATACCCCTCCCCTTCTCTCTTTCCTTCGGCCCCCAGCTGAGGCTGTTTAGACAGGCCATTAACGCGCTCGCTCTGCCGTCACTAAACAACCATACGACGGCTGGTTAGGCAGCTGACTGACCGTATCTGAATGCTGTTGGAGGGGTTACGGCCTTAACCATGGCTCTGCTGCTGGCAGTGATGGTATAGGCTCTAACAGCTGATTTACTTCCCGGAAGAATTCCAGAGTCATTTCTCAGGCTTTGGTGACGCTGCCTGGAAGGCCTACAAAACTGCATTTGATATTGTCATCTGTATGGTGCAGAAAGTCCAGGCAGAAGAAAGAATAGATTAGTCAGTGGTTGGGCTAAGATATCATTGCTTGTGTGTTCTTCTTAGAGTACCTCTGCACCAAATAATAATAATAATAATACATTTTATTTGGAGGCGCCTTTCTTGGCACTCAAGGACACCGCACAAAAGGATAGAAAAGAAACAGCAATAAAATACACAGAATTAATAACAATACAATACAATACAATACAATAGATATATTGGACAGGGTAAAAGTCTATAACAGTTTTAAACAGATGTGTTTTGAGTAGTGATTTGAAATGGGGGAGTGAGTCAATCAATGTTCCTGAGTTGGGGTGGTAGTGAGTTCCAGAGGCAGTCCCCTTCCTGCTCATAAAAACAAAATGATGATGAATACATTTAAAAAATAATAGTAATAATAATAGAATACAATACATGAACATAGATAACAGAATAATTGTACGAAAAACAAAAAAAAGTGAAAAAAGGGCAACAGATAATGTTCAAAAATCAACATTAAGTTCATTCTTGACAGCAAATGAAAAAAACACCACAAGGTCCATTTAGTAGGTGTTCTGGAGCTTTTGATCATATCACATGATCTTCATCAGCAGATGCTGTTTGCTTACTTGTCATGAAGATGTTCATCATCAACTTTCCTGTTTTTCCTAAAGCAATAATTTGAAAGTAAAGTCTTAATGTAACTTATATGGTTTGTTTTGAACTCCTTTTTAGTCCATTTAGTGTCTCTTCTGGAGCTTTCAATCATATCACATGATCCTCATTAGCAGATGGTATTTGCCCAGTTGTCATTAAATTTAGGGGTTCAAATAAAATGAATGAAATTAGGAATTGGTTGAGAATTAATCAAATTAAATGAGTTGAATAAAGAATCAAGTCTTAATTAATGCAATCAATGAATACTTTATTTTCTCAAAAAAAAAAAGGAAATTCTGCAGTTTCCTGCCAATCAGGTAAATCCATCTACTGATGAAGCTCATATGAAAGGATCAAAAGCTCCAGAGCGGCTATTCAATGGGCCTTGAGGTGAGAATAATTTTTAACTACAGAAAGTCATGTTTCAAATACAAATAATAGCATGAATTCTAATGCAAAATGTAGGAAATAATTACTGGGAATTGGTCACCTATCAAGAACAAAATCATTAATATCAGTGGGGGGAAAAGGCAAAAGGTTGCATGATAATTTTTTATCCAAACATTATGAAATGAATATTTTCATACGAAGCTGATGTCATTATCTCTGCAGGCAAACCATTTTTTTGTAGTCTGAATTAGTTCTGATTGTAGTTATTCTCATGGCGAGCCACACATAGTTTTATTCTGTGCCAGACTTTAGACAAACATCTAGAGTATTTGAGAATATTTTAAATATTTGAAGAGCCATCCAGTATTTCCTATTCAAACTTAGCAAAATTGAAAAAAGAAATAGAGATATAATAATAGAAATCATTACAGTTAATCTGTCCAGGTCTAGACTTTGCTCTCTCTTGACTCATCTGTGCCACCAGTCATTTCTTTGTATCTTTGTCTCTTTTTTGTTCTCTCTCTCCATATCTCTGTGTCTATGCTCAGCCCATTAATTGTGCCCGAACAGTGCCACATGCCTCAATGAAAATAAATTGCTTTTAATTTGGGCTTTCCTTTTTACCACGGCCGGCATCACTTAATTTCATTAGCTCTGAACCTGTAGAGCGCTTTTTCAAAAGCGTCATCTCATGGACGCACTTGAAAATGAAAAGAAGCCCCCTTTTTTTTTTTATACACCCCCCCTCCCCCCCTCCCTCGCTCCCTCGCTCCTCTCTCTGCGCTCCTCAATTAACAGAATCGTTTCCTTTCAACTAAAATGAATGTTATTGAAACCAATTAGCATGGACTGGAAAATCTCTCGTTAATGAGGGGAGTGTGGGTGAGTAAACAGGAATGAAAAGATGAAATTAGAGAAGAGGCTCTTCTTGTTGGCCTGGAATAATGACATGCTTAGTCGCCTAATTGTCTGGTGAAAAGCACCGCTGCGATAGTAACAGATTGTGGTGTTCATTAGGCAGCAATGGGCCACCTGCTGCTGGGGCGGCGAGCCCGCAGTCCCCGTACACGTGTTTATCCCAGGGGGCACTTTTTTTTGGACACAACGCTCACTATGAAAAGCAAATGAGCTTGCCAATATGCTGCAATGTTGTGTCCTTATTGCCAAGGCACAGAAGCATGATATGTCAAATCAAATGAAATGAATGAAACCCAATAGTGTGAAGCTGGAGGGTTTCCTCTCTTTTTTTTTGATGATGTTTAGCGAGAAATGACCTATAAAAATACACGAGTTAGCAAGACTGTGTAATTTCATTATAAATCCTAAAGATAAGTATTCTGTTCATCATTTATGTTATCATATCTCATCACAGGGCGCTTTATTGCTGCTTTTGAGGCCCAGTTTGTACAGAGTGCGAGGGTTGAGAGAGGGATAATGGGCCTCTAATTGCAGTGTGGATCAGGTTGGGAGGGGGCGGCATTCTCCCAGTATTTATCCCCCTCCATGAAATATTTAACGGCTCGCCGGGAGAAACAAACTCTACACACATTCTCTAATTCATAACCCGGAGATAGTCTTACACATACAGTGCAATGCATCCATATCTCGATCCCTCCTCTTTGTCTCTCTCCTATTATTCCTGACTACACAGAAAGAGAGAGAAAAAAACAGAAAGAGAGAAATTTAAAAGTATCCGCTCCTAAGTGTAATGTTAATTAATTCATAATTAATTCTCGCATTAGGACTAAAATGGGGAGCACATATTCTTAAGCTCAGTGGGGTCCGCTGTAGCTTTGAGGCTGAGAGCAGAGTGTGGGTTTTAAAGAGCTGTGACCCCTCGATGTAACGAAATAACAAAAGTCATCAGCTGCCGCTTCTTTTCAAGCGCTCTCGTTTCAAAGCAAGAGTGAGTCTTTCGTGTGCCATCACATGCTGGTGTGTATGAATATTCCCACTGTACATATTTGTGTGTGTACACTACATATCAGCATTGTTTAAGTGTCATTCATGTGGCTCGGCAGTTCCTGACAAATCTCCACCAGAATGCAAATAAGTCCCCATTGTTGCATGTTGCACCGTCTACAGCTGTTGGCTATAATTATCTTGCAGATAACTTAAAGGGTGTCAATTAAAACGCTGCTTTTTCTCATCTATCGCCTGTGTGCCCCCCCCCCCTTCCCTCCCTCCCTCCCTCCTGCACACGCGCTGCCTCTGAGGGAGTAAAGGTGAGAGGTCAGGGTGAGAGTGGAGGTGGGAGAGCGAGGGGGGTGAGGGGTGCACTGCTCCAGGATGTTTTAGTAAATCTCAATTGTTGTTATAAAGATCCAATCAGAATGTCCTGCTTTGAACAGAGCACCTATTTATGTGTGGATTATGCACACATAGGTTGAACACAGCAGCTGGATTCATTCATGAATTTCTAATAGAAACGGGGCGAGTGTGTCCCGGTGGACCTCCCTCTTAGGGCCAGGGTTTGGGGCTTCCTCTTGCAGAGGCTAAGCGTACCCTAGATGCTCGCCCCACCCCGTTCACACCACATGCACCCTCCTTTCACCTGCCATAACCCCTCCCAGCTCCCCTCAGGGACAGTTCAACCTTTGAGTGCTGGGGTTTGGCTTCCTAACCTCTACACAGCACTGCAGCGGTTTCAGTGCAAAAGATAACCACAATATGTATCTTTGTTTACAATAATTGGTGATGTACATAAATTACCCAGAATAGTGCTTTACATGCTCTGTATTTTCAGCCTTGAGGCTCAAATAAATGTTTGCCTGTCTTTCTGACTCAAACACTTGAGGTACCAGGAGACTGGATTAGACTTTATGGTTCATCATAACCTAATTTGATTAAAGATGGAGTTGATTAAGCAACATTGGTTTGATGCTCAAGTATAAGATACAGCCATGGAAATGTAATTAGAGCTGATTTCTTGCTGTGGGATGCAGCATTTTCAGGTTGCGATAGGCTTTGTAATGGAAAAACACAGATTACATTTTAAATTATGTGTATTTTAAGGGTCTTTGGGGAGTTGAGGACAGGATGCAGCACCTCTCTTTCTCTCCCCTGAGAATCCCTCTGCTTAATTGATTTACTTTGTGCACAATGACACGCCTATTCACACGCGCATGTGATCGCCACGTGTCAGTGTCACACACACGTACACACACACACACACGCAGATGGGTCATCAGCTGTGACATGCCAAGAACTACGATGGGATTTCAAAGCCTTTCAGTCGGCTGACACTCATAAGATCGTGTCAACTAATCGATGAGTTGATTTAAAGTTTCCTGGCAAATAATCATGCAAAAGCACAACTTAAAATCTTGTGTTTACCAGAGATGTGGTCATAGATTTCCTGGAAATAAGTCTTTTAGCATCAAAAAAGGAAAACAAAATGACTAATCAGCTTAAGATATCAAAGTCGACTAAAGCCTAAATGACTGATTAGTGTCGGTTACCCTACAAGAAAGCATGAAAGGCTCTTAACTACCACAATACTGTATTAACTTGAAATCAGGTGGATGTGTTGAAGTGTCAAATAAATGGCCCATTTGTGTCTTACTATTGTGAACTTTAACACCCCAATTCAGCACAGGTACCTTTATATTTCACAATTATTGTTTTTCGTCAGAGCATTTTTATGATCATCACATTTCAAGTCCCACTTTAAGGCAGCTTCATTCATTTCACACACTGCAAAAAAAGAAAAGTTGGGTGAACTCAAAATTTTAAGGCAACAAACTTCCAATAAAATTTTAAGTTGGACAATTAGACAAAATATTTTAAGTTTTGTTTTTGAGTTTGCTCAACTCTGAATTCAGATTTTTGTCAACTCAACTGCAAGTTGTACTAACTTATAATTGTACATTGTAATATCTTTTAATCCTTACTTCTGCTAACTTCTGCAATGTGCTGAATTGGCACGATTGTAACGCTGCTATGAAATGTCAGCTAATGTTGCGACCACAATTTTGAGTTAGCATTGATACGCTAATGGCTACTCTTGTAGCTGTAACAAGCAGTGCCGCTAGCATCTGTTAGCCGCTAGCATTAGTTAGCCGCTAGCATCAGTTAGCCGCTAGCTTTCGCTAATGCCCGAATTTCACCGCTTTCCCGCATTTCACAACAAAAAAAGTAAGAGTTAGCAGAACTATTGTCCCTTGTTGTGAACCCCAACTTAAAGATATAAGTAACAACAACTCACCAACTTGTTTTTGAGCAGACAACTGGCTTCCTTTGTTGTGCTAACTTACATTATTGCCCTAAATGTCAATAATTTATATTCCCAAGTTTTACCAACTTAAATCACTGTTTTAGGCAAAAAATACAAGTTGGCTTTTTTTGCAGTGCAGCTGGCTTTTGCAGTACAAAGGTTAAAATACAGAGTAAGATTTTTACCACTTGGGATCACCAAAGTCATTAGTCTTCATTAGAAACCATGACTGTCTCTTGGCAATCCATCCATTAATTGTTGACATCTTTGACCAAAGTGGTGGACTTACTGATTTTGCCAACATGGTTAAAAAAAATGGAGCAATGGGGTGGCACTAGCTAAGTGTGGATAAGCGTGTGACAGGTGGGACACATGGGGACAAGGAGTAGTCTTTAGGTATTGATGAATGAATGAATAAGGAGTTATTGAGGAGCCCACTGATTGGAAGCCAATCCAGGATTAATGGGTGCCAATAGGTTGTCCTGGTTCTTGAATAGAGGATTAGGGTCAGAGGAGGTGGTTACACTGAAGCAGTCCTCCACTTCTTCCACCACTTCCTGCTCCTAATGCACCTCTTCCTCTTATACATGCTTTTGCCTATTTATGGGGGCTGCGTAGGCTAGAAATAGTCCAAATGTTGACAAGCTCTATTGTGCATCACAAATCCCTTTTTGTCATCATTTGTTTGGACAAATGCCCGATGTTTGTTGGTTTGTGCGTCTGAGTTTAACTACACAGTCAGACTGAGAGGAGCTCTTGTCAGATGACAGAGAGGTGGACATTAATAGGCTCAATTGTTTAAAGAAGACTAGACTCTAAACCTAAGCAGGACTTGGGTGTGCGGGACTAAAGATTCAGAATATCTCATAGTTTTTAAACTTTCTCTTCCTCTGCGATTTGATAATCTAACACTTACTTCCTGGTTTTATAATCTGACATTTCCTGTTTAGCTTTGCATTTCCTTCTTCTGGAGTACACAGAGTGGAGAGGAGGAAACTGGCTACTGTGTTACTGGATTTGATTAGGAGGAAGTGTTTCTCTATACACTCTCCCTTTGACCCCAGGAAGACAATTATTGTCTGCGTCCAGCCCTCATCCTCATGTCACTTTCCTCAGTGCAGCCAGTGTTGTAATTGTTGTAACATAGTTGTTATTTCATTATTGTCTTTTCTTGCCAGTAGAGATAGTTATATGGATGGCATGAGCCCATTATTCTACACATGCTTGGCTTGGCTTTACTCAGTTTAACTTGGCAAATCAGACCAGCACGACAGTGACTTACATCTCTATTTCAACAAAGCTACCAGGTTGGAGGTCTGTTACTGATGACGAGCTTGATTTGAGTCAATGACGTTTATCCAACAGATGTTGGTTGCCAGCTACTTTTCACTATGGATTTTCAGGCTGTATTTTAATTTTGCTCATCATTTACGGCTTGTTGCTTGAAAAACGGAGACGAGATGATGTCTGGAAAAAGCAGCAGAGGCTATTCTAACATGTCGCTAAATCATTGTTGACTTATTGGCATGGCAGATTGGAGGCAGTAAGGATTGCTTTAACCTGAATCTTGACTCGGCACAACTTGGCGTGGTAAAACTGGTATTGAAAACACCAATTAACATGACACAATTTGACTTGTCGTGACCAAAAGTGTAATTTTCGGTGAATCAATTTGTTCAAGACTAAAATATCTATTTGATGGATTTCAAAGAAGTTTGGGCAGACTTTTATCATCTGTTGTGGTGAATCCTACTGTACCTTTTCATCTAGCTCCAAGAGCAGGAAAATGTGTTCATTTGTTTTCTGAAAAATATCTCAACATCTACAACATAGATGGGCACAAAATTGTGCACAGACATTCATGGTTCTAGGAGGAAAAACCCTGATGAATTTGGTGATCTCCTTGTATTTCCTCTAGCGTCACTATTAGATGGACATTACATTTTGTGCTTTGAGTAAAATATCATATCTCAACAGCTGTCGGATTGGTTACCATGGAATTTGTTATCAACAATAATTTCCCCCCTCAGGAGGAATATTAATAACTTTGGTGATCCCTTAACTTTTATTTTTTTGATATGTCGAGTTCATTGGTTTTATTAAGATTCCCTTATTAGTCCCAAATTCAACCTCTGCATTTAACCTGTCCTTTTTGGACAGGTTAAATGACTTTATTACTAAATATCTGCAAAACTAGTAACATTCCCATCACCCTCAGCTAAACTTCTCATTATGAACATGTTAGCATGCTGGTGTTAGCATTTAGCTCAAAGCACAGCTGTGCCCATTCGTACAACCTTACAGTGCATCACATGTGGCTGCAGACTGGATGTTAATTGTTACTGGATATCTTGTAAATTTGCATATATGGACACAAAACTATTCTGTTAGTTTGGTCAAAGTTTCTTTATTCTGTCCCTAATTATAATGGACTTTGTCTCGTCTGGTCTCTGCTTTTATAATTCCATATTTAAAATGTAACAACATGAATCTGAATGCATATTATTGAATTATGCTGCTCTAAGGATGTGTTTTTTCTCCTCTGATAACATGCAGCCCTAATGTATCACGGTCCACTGCAGTTTGTATGAGAACTTTACATCCGTTAGTTGAGCCGTAATCCACTCCAAATACACTTTGACTCTGCTTTAACCACAAATAGCATTTGGAAAAATAACATTGTGATTAATGCATGCTAACTACATAATAGAACTTAGAAATGTAATTAACAGTAACTTCCTGCACCTAATTGGAATAGCTCTGTTATTCATTAGATTCCACTGAGGACAAAATCTGGGATATTAGATGCATATTAGAGGCATTACTTTTTGATGTTAGGAACACAGCTTAAAGAGCACCATTTATTATTTATTGTCTCTTTTGTTTTCACTCGGGATTGCAGCAGTGAATACAGTAGTTGGTGTTAGCTCGACCATGAGCTTTCAAACGGCTGCGCTTTAAAGTGAGGGTGTTACTCTTTTTGAATAGACAAAAAAAGGAAGTGATTGATACATTTAAAAAATGTTATCTTTCTCTTTTTCCCTCCTTTTATTGCATGCACAACACATGACTTTTGGGGAGAACTGGATGTTTTTTGAAAATGTTTTTTTAGCAGGTGATTAAACTCTGCTGCACATTTCTCAAAACTCTCAAAGATTTTCTCCTTTACCTCAAACAAAACAGATATGCTGCACTCTGAGGGGCAAATTTACAAAGAATACATTGCGACCATATATTGCACATTACTTGCATCTGCTATCCGTCCCATCTGAAGGTGAATCTCTTAAAAATGCCAGTAAATGCCAGTAAAAAAGTAACCACTAATTCTCTGAAGATGCTAATAATTTTACTGTGACTGCGTGTGGCTATACTCCCTGATCTCTATAAATTGAACTGTTTATGCAATGAGGCCAATTTGCATTAAAAGGAGCAAATTTTGTAACAAATGCATGCATATTGCATGCATATTATATGATTTAATTATGTGCAAATAGCACAAGCGCACCAAGACGCTATTTCCTTGGCAGTGCTGTTAGGACTGCATTTCACACTTTGCCCTTGCTTTGAGAATATAAGTTTCTTTTTGTCCTATTTGTGCAGTTTTAGTGCGCAAGAATACATCTGTACACACATCTTGTAATGTCCTTTTCATTCATTGTATTATGAACATTGAGGCTGCATTCATTTAATTTAGAGTATGAACATATATATTTTATTTTCTCTCAGAAGTTCTCATTCCTGTTCCATTAGTTTGGGATTGTGGCTCTTTCTTTGCAACCTGCTGACATCTGATTGTCTCAAATAATTAAGCAGAGGAGGCGGTAGGTGTTCCATATTGTACAGCAAAGTGTGTGTGTGTGTGTGTGTGTGTGTGTGTGTGTGTGTGTGCGTGTGTGTGTATGTGTGTGTGTGTTTGTTGGGGTCATGAAGACAGATTGACCACACACTGGGGGAATAAACAAGAAAAACAACATGAAAGCCCAAATATAGGTGACAGAAGGACTGCAGCTTTCAAGTCATATGGTCAGCACGGAGCCCTGCTCACAAAGCCCTTCTTCTATTGTTTAATTCAGTCACCACCTACTAATATTACAGTACAAATTCTCTATAAGATTGTTTTAAACTGTGAGGTAAATATGTGACCACCTGTTCCTTAGATTGGCTGAATTCAAAAGGTTAGCAGGATGTAACATACAGTAGAGTGTACAATATGCAAACTTTTCCCATGAGGACGTTTTCTTCTTGGGAAACTTGTATTGAATAACAACAGGCTGGCTTAAAAAGTCTGCCTTGAACAGTTTCTTTGTTTCCTGTCTTCAAAATACAAATTGGAAAAACACATGAATTAGAATTTTAGGTGGGCAACAAGATGCCAAATGGTGTTGCTCATCTCCATTTTTGAAGCAGTTCATAACGCACACACACACACACACACACACACACACGCTGTCACACTTCCTACAGTCTTTTGTCACCTGCTGCACCAAATGTCCCATGCAGGACGATGGGCCTGATGGGGAAAAAGGGAAATGGGCTCTCATCAGGCTAACAGGGCACCACAGTCCGCTAATCAGATCAGGAAGTTGGGTGTGTGTGTCTCATAGAGGGAAAGCAGTGCGGCGCTAATTGCAGGCATGTTTTAGGCATCACTTGGGCCTGGCGAGGGGCGTTTCCGGGTCCGTGTGTGCCGTCGTCTGAGCGTGAGTCAGCTGGCAGTAGAAGAGGGTAAATATTTATGTCAAGGAAAGGAAACATGTATTTCCCCTCCCGAGCTCCAGAACAATAATTCCCTCCTTCTCCTGCCTTCTGTGTCTGCTTCTCAGAATAGCAGTAATTATCACACTTCCCTGCATTCATCCGAGGACCTCATTGTCCCCGGCGGCTAACTGTTGGTGACGTATTCTTGTCAGTTTGGTCATTCGGTCGTGTATACGTTGCTTTTATATACATGTACTGTATATATATTCATTGTGTCTGTATGAATGTATTGTTTTTGTCCGTACCGTATTACCTTGGTAAGTTTGCACTCTGTAGTTCCTGGACACAACAAAGACCGAAACTCCTACCCAGATCCTGTATTGTTGCTTTCAAATCCCTAACCTTATACACTAAAAGTGAAATGTTTGTTCAGTAGGTTTATCAGTCAGCCTTAATTCATATCTGTTATAATTGTCAAGCTATTTTAACCCATTGAAGCCTGGAAAGCGGATACCTCGTTTTGTAGTATTTGTATAATCTCTCAAACACTTTTTGAATTTCATTTCTATCTGCTACAGAGGCTGAAAAATCTATTATTTAGTTGAAGTGTTGACACTTATTTTAAAATCACCCAGAGGTTTTACAGGCGTTTCAGGCCTCAATGGGTTAATTTTAATTTCAGTTATCAAAATCAAAAGCAGTATAGCCATATGGCCTTACGGTGGTACTTTGCCTCAGAGTGCTTACAAAAGTTATACTGTGTCCTTATACCCGTGATTCAAAAGAGCAAAACTTAAAAATAAATAAATAAAAAAGCTTTAACACTGGACAAACATGCAGTATATGTCCTTTCTACAGAGTGAAGAGAAAAACAAGGAGTGACAGAAGCCATGTTTCCATTCACCCTTAAAGTGAATTTTAAATAAACTTTTAAAATGTTCCAAAAGAGAAATTGGAATTTTTCAGTGACTGATTTGGAGCTAAACTAAGCAACAGCGTAGGTTCATCAGAAGTTAACGCTACTTATTATATGACTGCAATGTTTAATTAGGACAGAAAAACAGGAAGGAAGAAGGTACCATTTTAATTAGCAACCTCAGACAAATTATTATTTTAACCCTTCGATAAGTAAAGAAAGAAAGAAAGAAAGAAAGAAAGAGAGAAAGGTGGATTAGAAACGTGTTATATAATTTTTTTTAAATTGTCATTCATCACACATTTTACCACTAAAAAAGTTTTAAAAACTTACCTTAATACATTATTTAGAAGCAGATTGTTTGTTATTTTAACTTTGCTCTAGCTTGTATTATTAATTTAGAACAGCGTGATGCAAGGTTTATGTACTGGTTTGTTTCCCAGCCAGCTGTGCAGTCAACCTAAGGCACACACACACACATACAGTACACACACTCATATCTAACATCTCGGGTCATATAACACATTCCAGATTGTAGCTTCAAAAAGTACACAGCAGCACACAAAGACCATAAGAAACCTCACTTTTTACTTAAACAGCTGATTGTTTGTGAAAGAAGAAACTTAACGGCTGCTTGGGACGAATACAAAATCAATACAGTTGAAGGAGGTTGTAAAGACGGAGAAAGCATTCACTTATGAATAAATATAACAAATCAGCGCATTGATTGGAAAGCTAATACCACTCAGCCGGCCGACGGACCGGAGAGATGAGAGGTGCAGATAAATGACCAGAATTAAAGCTGGTTTGATGTGACCCAACCCACCGTCAACACGCTGCAGATTGTGGGGCTGTGACAGGATCAGAGCAAGTGCACAACGTGCGTATGAGGTCCTGTCACTCAAACACACACACACACACACACACACACATACACACACACACACACATATGCACGGACACACACATGCACGGACACATTAGTGTCTAAAAGATACTTGATTCTGACAAGCTGATAAATCAACATTATAAAGCTTTACTGTCTGCTTTCACACACACACACACACACACACACACACACACACACACATACACACACATACACACACACACACATACATATACACACACACACACACACACACACACTCAGGAAAATCTCATCTTATTTACAATAACCTGACACTCCACTGTGGTGAAAACGGTATTAGATTCTTGATGACAAATAAAGAGAGTGAGGAAGAGAGGTAGAGAATGACGGGAATGTTGGGATGGGGGGTTTTCTCGGGAAGCTGAATTTTTTAGTATGCATGTTGATCCTGTTAGGCTGGAATGCAATAACAGATTCGTAGGTCCGCTCCACAGGAGGAAAGACCCTCGCAACTCCCTCTGACTACCTTCTATTTATCATCTGCACATAGACTGTCGCTGCAAAGAATATATTGCTTTAAAAAGTCGCCGCCGTAATAGCATTGATCTAATTTCCATAAATTTTCATCTGGAATTTGATATTTTCTTCATCGGTGAACAACATAAACTATTTAAAGAGGATGCTGGTGTGGCAAACTTTTCCTCCCCGTCCTTAAATTTGCTTTTGGATATTCCCTCATGATGGATACTGCAGGAGTCAGCGTAGGAGGGGATTCACATATTGGGCACACACACACACACACACACACACACACACACACACACACACACCACAGATAGAGTAAGCTTCTTCACAACACCCATGACCCTGAATGTTCTCTTCATAAATCATTTACTTTCACTGTCAGGTCTATCTCTTTTCAAAGACTAACCTGTTTATTTATTAAATGGTACTGATGAATCCCCTGTCCGTCTCTCAAGTGCTGACTCATCTTTTTGACCTACTTAACCTGTTGTTTGGCCTGAATTTCATGTCCAATGCATAAAACACACTGCACTTCCTGTTTAACTGACCAGATCTGTGTTTACTGTATTTACTCATGCCTGTTAAACTCGCAGCTTGTCTCTTTTACAAACTATCCAACCTACATGACTAAGTAGGTCTTTTGTCATTGGGTTATATGGGTGTTATTGATCTGATCACTATATATTTGATCGAAAATGATACATATGACCATTGTTCTCATCTGTGGTTAAGGTTTGCTTCAGTTTAGGCAGCTGCAGCTTGGTGAAAGTTGGAGAAACATTGAAAATTTTGCTCCACATTTCATGACTCACCTTATCCGTTTCCTTCGCTCTTCATTGTGACGCGACTACTGCAAACATCTTTTTTGTAGCAGCCATGTTGTTCCCACTTTGCAACTCGAGGTTCATAAACACACACCACTCTCAATGCCTGATTTTCCACCACAGAAAAGCTCTGATAAACACACTGCACACGATCAGCCTGGCATCAAATGAAGACAAAGTTAGCAACTATTTGGTAAATCTACACCAAACAATTCAGCTGCCAACGAGATACATTTCTTCGGATTTGTGGAAAACGTAAACAGAGCTACACAAAAGGTGACCATTAGTTTTTGTCATGTGGCCGAAAACATGATTGGTCGAAACGCTCCGTGTTTGCTGGATGTGTAAATAGATAACTGCTTGCTGTACGGTAGCCTTAGTAACTTCATCAGTTGTTAAACATGTTAAACATGTGCAACATTATGTGACGTTCAGCTTGTCGTCAAGTAACCCAAAAAGGAAAAACATATCGGTAGTGTTTTAACTCCCTGGTTAAAGCCGGAGGGACTGCGGTCGCGGTTGAAAGAGATCAACGTTGACTGTTGGTAGGAGACAGGATGCAGTCACACACTTTGTTGACCCAACCGTCCACCCACAACCACCCGGGAGGTTTAGGGGCAATTCCACGCTGCTTATGTCTTTATTCACAGCGCCACAGGAAATCACTTCTCACAAAGATCCGTGTGTGACGCATTTGTACAAAATCAACTGTGTTTTTTTTTTCCGGTGAAGACAGCCTCTTTTGTATCATGCGTTTATTGACTTTATACATTTAAAAAGTAATACGTACATATCAAAAGACTTTCCTATTAGAACACACATCATTATTTAAAGTACAACAATTAAGGGAAATAATAATACTTAATATAAGAAACTAAATCAGCATTAAAAATAAGTCAACTACACTGCAAAAAAAGAAAAGTTGGGTGAACTCAAAATTTCAAGGCAACAAACTTCGATAAAATGTTCAGTTGGACAATTAAACTAAATATTTTAAGTTTTGTTTTTGAGTTTGCTCAACTCTGAATTACATTGAAATTACATTGTAATAACTTTTAATCCTTACTTCTGCTAAATGTGCTGAATTGGCACGATTGTAATGCCGCTATGAAATGTCAATTTTGAGTTAGCATTGATACGCTAATGGCTACTCATGTAGCTGTAACAAGCAGCGCCGCTAGCATCAGTTAGCCGCTAGCATCAGTTAGCCGCTAGCATCAGTTAGCCACTTTCGCTAATGGATTTCACCGCTTTCCCGCATTATAATACATAAAAGTATATTAAGTATTTAAAATGAGCCCTACCTTGACAACAGTAAAATGCTGCTTACATAAATAAATCAAAGATAGAAATCCAACAATATATCTATAGAATATATATATCTAACAATGAGTGGATCCATTCTGCAGAACGAGTACTTTTACTTTTGATACTTTAAGTACATTGTGATGCTGATACTTTTGTACTTGTACTTAAGTAAGTTTTGAATGCAGGACTTTTACTCATAGTGGAGTATTTTCACAGTGAGGTTTTTGTACTTTTAGTAACCTTGGGATCTGAATACTTCTTCTCCCACTGAAAATGGGAACATAAAACCGGAGAATAGAGGAATACACCTATAGCTCACATTTCTCACATTAAACTGTTCATCCTTTACCTTAGCTGCACACTTTTAATGCCTTTTCACTGCCACCATTTTCAGGATATTCCCAAAATATCTTCCAAATATCAAACTCAGAACCTTTCTCCCTCACAGGTAAGTTTTTCTCGAGCCAAACTGACTGTTAAATCTTTTAGCCTTCAGCCAAAAGAGGGCCAACTATTCTCCCATCAGAGAGCAATGGAGCGCCTGGCCTGTGGCAAACATAGGTCGAGCATCCCTTTCTCTCTCAAACCATCTGGAAGCATGCCCAACAAGCACAGCCCCGGACTCGAGGACAGTCTCTTTTATGTTGAATTTGTTTGCAGTGTCTTTGTGCGGTACGCATCGTTTCTCTCCGTTGTGTCTGATGAACGATGATTGGGCGTAATAAGAATAAGTCGTGTGATGAGAATTAGATCGGTGTTGCTTCGACAATAGCCACATTAAGCATGATTGGTTGGATGTTGATAGTGAAAGCCAGCAGCCCAGTGTGAAGAAGGCGGAAAACGGTACAGCAGGACTGTATTGTATCACCATCAAAGACCTCGGTCCCGGAGAATGTCATTATCTCTCTAGGAGCATCTATGTCCAGATGGCCCCCAACCTGCTGCTACCAACATCAACAACAGCCTGTGTTTGTGTGTGGAGATGCTCACACTGTGTGGGGCTCATGTATGCATTGTAGTGATAAAAAAAAATTGAGGAAATGATATTGTGTATCAGTGATGCAGAGCAGCAGTGATGGCTTGTTTCCAGACGGGATGCTGCAGAAGAGAGAAGGTGAAGGGACCACGTTGCTCCCAGTTTGGCATCTTCACACTTGGTGGTCAGGTATGAAATTGATTTTAGGATTTTAATGCAAACTTTCAAGGGTTATCAAGGCCCCGCTCCTGGCTACCTCTCACATTTTAACCCGTTGTGGTCCAGAGGTCAGCTCCAGATCCTCAGGCAGGGATCTCTTGGCTGCTCCCACTTCTAGGCTAAGGACAAAAGGTGAGCGGGGTTTCACTGTCAGACCTTCTGAACTCTAAAAAGCATGCAAAGTTTAGGCAGGAATTACCAATTCTGAAAGTCCATTTCTAAAATAGACTATTTGATATAATCTGCATTTTTCTTATTAATGCAATTTTTTTTTTTGGTTCCTTAAAATAATTATTTCTGGAAAACTTTTTTTTTTTTGACAATTTTGAACAAATTTCAGATTTAACCCACACAAAAAGTACTTTCAATCAATCAATCAAACTTTATTTATATAGCGCTTTAGAGGGGGCTTTATGGTACACTGGATGAGGGATAAAGTTGGCAATGCAAGCTGAAAAAAAAAGGTATGAAAATACGTTCTCAACCGGGAAAATTCACATGAATGCCCCCTCAGTCTGTGAAAATGTTGCCAGTAAACATTGGGTTGATGGTAGAAACTTATTGGGACAGTTGGAGACAGACAGGAAAGAGAGAGTTATCAAGGACTCCAGGTAAGCTCCCAAGCAGCCCCAGAAACTTTTTATGCATTTGTCTGTTGCATATATCCACATGCAATCTGTAATATGGTTTGAGGTTGTGACACAGCTTAGTTACAAAAGCTATTCATTAACACTTGATAAAAAGTCAGGTAAAGCAATATTTGACCTGTTTTAGGGATTGTACTGGTGCAAGTCTGGGACAAAATCACGAAAATAAAGCTTCCTTGGTATCACCCAAATACTGGAAATAGATATAATATGTATTGTTTAAATGCCCTGGGCATCTCTGTGTTGTTTCCACCTTACTAAAAAGCTCATAAACTGATCAAAATCTGAAGAATGACTTCCTAACTGGGATCATCTGAGGAGCATGTTAATGAGCCATAAGTGCAGAAGAAGCAGAGTTTTAGAAGTGAGACTTGGACCTGAGCTGCAAACTTGACTTGTCTTGAACTTACTTGATGCGAAGGTCGAGACTTGACTCTAAATATACTTGATGATAAAAAATAAATCAGAGATCAAAAGGAAGGTTTTCCATCACCACCTTGAATATTCAGGGCCTTGTAGCTTAAGGCCAGGATTCATTGAAAGCTTTTAAACTGTGAACTTGACTTGGACTTCCTGCCCAAAAAAGATTTCAAAACAGCGCTGACAATCGGTAAGAGATACCAGCTAGAGCAGGGGTAGGCAACCTGTGGCTCAGGAGCCACATGTGGCTCTTTAGGCCATCAGCAGTGGCTCCATGTGGCTGTGACAAAAAAATCATATGACATGAACAGTTATTTCTGTTTTCCCTATAACAATATTTAAACTTCTACAGCCTAGCCTAGCATTCTACAAGTCTAGTTTTGAGTTTCTCTAGCTAGACAAGCTTTCGATTCCAAATCTCTTGAGATATTTCTTTGGTGTCCAGCCTCATTTTCACTACATTCTGAGAAAATCATATTAATAAATGCTCTTTATTACTTATTAGTAATGTTGGTAGGCTAATTTAGTCTTAGTAGGCTGTTACATCTTCATTGTTAGGCTCAAAATAAGGTTTGCGGCTCCGTTCCAACATTATTTCTTTTTTTTTGTCCAAAAATGGCTCTTTTGTTAGTAAAGGTTGCTGACCCCTGAGCTAGAGCAAAGACAGTAGATGATGCATAGTGTGACACTGTGTAACTTGGGTGGACTTTTGTGGGTGAGGTGAAGGCGAGACAGTGGGAGAAGTAAAGGTGAGGAAGCAGGCACACAGAAGACTGAAGGGTCTGCCTGAGACCGGCTGGGAGGGGGGGAGTCAGCAGGCAGCAGGTGAGCGTGTGCCACCAGGGGGATTCATCTGTCCTGGGTTCAGACAGGGCCTCATTAGTGAGCAGTGAATTACACTCCAGACACGTCTTTATGTAGACTAATCATATTACAGCCAGCGCGCTCAGCTTCACCCCGGGGGAGACAGGGGGAAGAGAGAGAGAGAGAGAGAGGCAGAGAGAACTTTACAATCTGATTTGTCCGGGAGAACTCAATGTAATCTAGCACCTCCGACTGACACCGTTTTATCTATCTGTCCATCTATCTGGCTGCGTGCGTCACATGACTCCACCCCTGCTCACCGCTCTCTCTCTCTCTCCACCTCTTCAGCGTGCATCCACCCTGCAAACTCTTCCTCATCCCTTTCCTCTCGCTTGTTTTCTCTACTCCCTCACCCCCACTTCCCCCTCCCTCCCTCCCTCCCTCTCTATCTTTCTCCCAGCTTTCTCACCCACCCACTCTTTCCCTCCAAGCCAGTGCATCCCTGCCCCCACGTTGTCAGTTCTGACAAGCTGCTTTAATGGGCGATGTGGCGCGTGCCTCTGACCACTGAGCACAGTCATTAACCTTCACTGGCATAATTGAATTCAAGGTTGATTGCTCGTGACCCTCCCCCCTGCCGAGGTCCCTCTCAATGTACATATTCATTACAGGGCCCCGGCTCTAAATGGATTGCACAGGGAAAGCTGTAGCAATCATCCAGGCCGCTCGGTGGGGGCAGCGGCACGCTGCTCGGAGGCCGCGAGGGGACCGGGGACGGAGCGATGGGTGGAGGGAGAAAAGGGGAGGGGCACTAATTGCATGCTAGAGGAAGAGGATCAGATTATGAAAAGAGTGAGAGAATGAAGATGGATCCCCGTGACACTGTCAAATTAAGGGCAAGGCTTGTAACGCGGCGAGACGCTGAAATGTACAGTGGCACCCGCTACACTGGAGGAAGAGGGGAGATTGGGGGAGAAGATGGGAAAAAGAGAGAAATGGAGGGGGGGTAAGAGATGAGAGGGAGGCCAGGGAGGCTAAGAGAGAATTGAATGTAGAAGAATGAAGTAATATAGACACACACACATACTATGAGCATGCACACACACACACATGGGCTGATTCCAGTGTGAAGGGGAGCATATATCACATCACCCCAACACCACCACTACACCCCCACCCCCCGAAACACCACCAGCCGCCACCCCAAGCCACCAGGTCTCTAACTCTCCCCTCTCTAATAGCTGTCAGATTACTATCAGCCCAACAAGACATCCAGCCTCGCCTCCTCCCCCTTTTTTTCTCCCTCCCTCCCCGCTCCCATGCATCTCCCACATTACCCTCTGGTCCTCCTCCGTCTCCACTGTTGCCTTCTCTCTTTCAATCCACTAACACAACCTCCACCTCCTCCTGCTGAGCTACACCTCCACTATCATCCCCTAAAGATGATCAACCTCAGCTGTGAGAGGTTGACTTATAAGCTATTAATAAGAACTACTTTTGGGTTGCCAGGTTTGTAAAAATGTGTGTGGCTGGTGTTAATCCTCCTCCGGCACGGCACTTTTACTTACCTTTACATCACCAGAACCTCGGGGCACTTTTACACCTGTAGTTTGGTGTAATACCAGGTTTAAGTTGTTACATTTTTCATTCGTTCACACTGCACTTTGTCAAGCCGGCACTTCTTGGTCTCAGGAATAATTCAGCATCATCAAATCATGCGATCTTGGGTTTTTCTTTGGTGTTTCTATTCATCAAATATTTAACAAGAAGGTTAACAATACGAGCAGCTGACAAGACAGTGCCAAAGGAGAAGGATGACCCTGATGAAAGTGAGAGATTATGATGTTTTTCTTGTTTCCTATACTTGGATCGGATCCCATTCTCACCTTAAGTGGGTGGACCTGCACTTGGAAGTGAATTAATGAGACATTTTCAGGCAGACCAGAGTTCAGTTGTTTGGTCTGTACCAGAAGTCAAGTGAGCTATCACACCACCCTGAATGAACCAATGAAAGACTATCTGATGAAACGCTCCAGGGTTTGGTTGAAATGTTCCAAACAGCTTGAGGAAAAGCACACTAATATTTATAAGTGCACACTTACATTACTATTTTCTTAGATGGACTTAGAAAGTCAATAATGAAGGGTCATGAGTTTTTTTTTACCATGCTAGTGAATTGTTGGTCAGGTTGTCTGTGAGCCAACCGTTTTGGTCAAATATTAGATGGATTGTCATGGAACTTGGTACAGACATTGAATGAAATGAAAATGAATGAATGAGTGCTGCACCCAGCGTCTTCTTCAGAGCACTCTGACTTTTCTGTGTAGCTGCTCTGAGCACTTGTAGGTTAAAAACTTTTTAGAAAGGCCCTGATGTTGTCACTGTTGCTCTCTTCAGGCAATCTTTAAAGCGTTGCTCATGGTGAAAAAAACAATGTGAAACATATTAAAAAGCACAGGGGCGGTGCTAGTTTATTTTACAATGGCATTTAGAGTAAAGTCATATGTCAAGATATTGTTGTCATAGAAATAAACCCCATGCGTTTTTTTTTATAAAGCACTGGAGTAAAGCACTTCCCAGTGCCCTGCCAGCGTTTTTTTTTGCCAGAAAAATGTCTACATGCCTAGATGCATTGAGCTACTGCCATGTGACTGGCTGATTAGATATTTGCGTTAAGGAGCAGTTGAACAGGTATACTTAATAAAGTGGTTGGTGAGTGTATATGCTAACATTTTAAACAAGATGGATAACATAGTAAACATCATACTGTAAGCATGGTAGCGTGCTGATTTGAGCATTTATTTACAGCTCCATAGAGCCACACGTGCTGCTGTCTTGTTTTATCCTCCAGCCTTTTTCGAGAAGTTAGGGGTGATCAAACAGTCTACTGAAGCGGCCTAAAAGAGCTAAAAAGACAAATACAAGAAGAAGCAAAATCAAAGTTAAAGGGATTTTCCAGAGTCCTCCAAAGAGTTGGACTTACTAGAGGCCAATAACTGATCTAGAAAGCATTGGTAAATGATTCATTAACAACTTTATAAAAGGCTCCTCATCTGAAAGCGTTACTTTTCTTTGTGTAAACAGTGAGTTCTGAGTTTGCCCTTTTGTTGGCCTTATGCACCGCTACTGTCGTCTGGCCGGAAACCTCTCCGCCCTTACAGACAGCCAGCGGTCCACAGAGAGTCATCCAACTGTCAGTGCTCTGCCCTGTTCCAGCCTCGCCAATGCTGCCTGTGTGTGTGTGTGTGAGACTGTGTGTGTGTGCGTGATGGTCTTTTATCCCCCCTCATCATCACTAACAGGGTTTCCCAGGCTCTGGCCAGGAGAGTGTGGGTCACAGGGCAGGAATCAAACAGCAGAACAATGGAGAGCTTCCTCTACTTAACCTCCTAATGGGCTCTCAATGGCTCCCCTGGCTCCCTCAAAACTATCAGCCACTGGATTCACTTACCTCACTACACCAACCAGGGTGTGTGTGTGGGGGGTCTGAGTGGTGTGGACGTGGCATGCTGCAAAGAAAGCGTGCGTTTGTGTGTGAATGAGTGTAGGTGTTAGACAGAGAGCCAGACCACAGACAGACAGAGGGACAGAAACACAGAGGAGGTCCAACTGTTTCTGATGATCTATGTGTTTTCTGTGTAATGACATGCAGGCGGCGGATGGGAGAGCTGGAAGTCTTACATTCTCACAGCCACCTACGACGTCAAGCTCACATAAAGCGGACGACCCGCCAGCAAAACACGTGTTTTCAGGTGTGTGCTCGTACTGACGTGTGCGCCTCCACTGACCGATGTAGATGTCAGCATATGTGAGCGCATAAGACTTCTCGCGGAGGCACTCGGCGGCGCCAGTTACACTTCAATAATTACTTTCAGCATGTGCTCCATCCCTGAGCACCTCGCAGCCCCCAAATCTGCAAAGACAAGTGGCCTCATTTATTTCCGTGGAGGAAAATAATTTAGCAGTGTCGGGCGCTAACGAGCTAGAGCGGAGGGATTCCTAATTAGATTCACTTTGTTTGTGTCATTTTAATTACGTTGTGGTCCCCAGCAGTGGAGCCACCAGTGATCCTTCAGTCTCTCAGCTCTGCTGCCATGCACGCCGACACACCCGGGGTCCCAGCAGAGCTTTGCAAAACCAACAAACTGAACTCTCCTTCCTGTCGACCAAAGCTACGACAGGCCGCGGGTTAATGTTAATTTGTTGATTCCGAGCATGTTTGGCTGCTGTGTCACTTTAATCTCCGAAAAGCGCCACAAAGGTCACTGTCTTCTGATGCAAACAAATACACCCTCTCTAAACTTTTTTGGTGATGAATCATTATTTATTGCTGTAAATGAAAGGCATGGGGGACAGCTTTTCCTGCCTGTGTAGTCTTAAGCGGTGTGTTTATGTTCTGCTTTTGAAGGGAAAGCTTCACTAAGCCGCACCACTTTGAGGTTCCTTTTGAAGTATTCCCCTAAGACACGGTTGCTAATTATTTGGTGTTTCATGATGAATTCAGCTCAGTTCATTAGACTGTTTTAACTGATGTTGCTGTCTCAGATCCTGTCTGCCTCGACGCACACACTGAACCATTAAGATAATTGAGTGATTAATTGATACCTAATGATCAGCGTGGACCTTATGTTCTACTTTCATTTCAAACTTGACAATTTATTATCAAGTTATTACCTGCAACTTGCATGCGTTTGCAGCAGAAAGTGACGTGGGGTGTTCAAGTTAGTTTTCAGCAGCCATTAGATGCCTTATATTAGTATGTAAAGGCTTCAGATGTATGATGTGAAGAGCTATTTGCCTTGTATTAGTACAGTATGTAAGGGCCTGCAAAACTAAAAGTAAAGAAGAGAAGAAACAGTCGACAGAGGAAGATAAAAAAAAGCACAAGGGAGAGAGAAAGAAGAAAGGTGAAAGAGAGGGAAAGAGGAACCCTTGAGGCGTTTCGGCGTCCCATCAGTGGTGTTGTTAGCAAAGGTTTCATCCCATCTGTCCCGTGTTGTGTGATAGTGATCAGTCTTCAGGGACCCACCTCCACAGATGAGGTCAGCCCCACCTGTCAATCACACTGCCCAGGGCCAAGGCCTAGTCTGCCGGGGTCACCTCGAGCAGGGAATCCCAAACCCCCAGACCTCCAAATTGGAAAGTCTTTTGGATTAAGAGGACCCCAAATAAGGTTTTTGGCAGAGCACTGCGTTGTGTTAACCAACAAAGTTGCAGAAAATCTGCAATGAAACAATTAATTCATCTTGGCTCAAGGAGATTCCCCAGAGCCCTGTGATGGAATGACACACTGGTTTGTTGGCAGACAAAATCTGAAATCTGATCATCCAATCAGAACAATGTGAACACATTCTCGTCTTGCAGCTCTGAAATGGAAAGGGGTATAATTTTAAACGTGAAAGCATGATAAATGTTGATGTAATGGTAGTGACGTGAACTTAAAGAAAGAGTTCAACTTCAAAGCAAATTTTCGCCTTGTATTATTCCAACCATTTGAACTGCTGGATCACGTCTGTGTTTAATTTTTTTTTTTACAACATCAACCATGGTCAAAATAACCACCATTGCTGCTTCTTACACTGAAAAAAGAAAATAGTTGAACCAACTTAATTGAATTGTTTCATTTGGTAACATCTAAATGAATTAAGTTCTTTCAAATTAATTTAAAATCAATTGTGTTAATCCAACTTATTAAATTAATTTGAAAGAACTTAATTCATTTAGGTGTTACCAAATGAAACAATTCAATTAAGTTGGTTCTTTTTTCAGTGTACCTGCAGTGGAAGTCCCATGTTACCAAAGCGGTGGTAGAAACTGAGGAAAATCAGATTCATGCTGTGATTTATTTGCAATAAATGCATCAAAAGTACTCCGAAATAACTACATCATAATACCGATGTGTAAAACATCTGAAGTCATGGTTAGTTAGTTTGGTTTGTAAAATGCTTGTTTTCTGAATGGAGTTTTGCTCAATCAGGACTATCCTAGGCAGGAGAATAGAATAAATCTTGAATAGAAGCTCTTGGCTTTTTCTCACTCTAGTTGAAAAATTTTCAGTTGTGTAAAAACCTGAATATCATGTAATTTATGCTAGTCGACACAAATGAGGTGACTTCTACATCTAATCATGTCTTTGCATTGTCTTTCTATATAATCATGCAGTGCAAAAAATTCATTTTACATTTGGTGTGAACACACCATTATACTAGATACGACAGTGGTATCTAATAGGGATGGTAATAATTAATCGATGATCGATTAATGGTCCTTAAGAATTTGGTCTATTTGGTTGTATTTTTTAATTTTTATTTGTATCTCTGACTGTGTATCAGTACTCACTGAACTGAAACATGAATAAGCCAACGAGCCAAGAATTATGTTGGAAAAAACTTCAGTTTTCAAACTGAAAGTTGCAATAACAATTATAAAACACACAGAAATACAAGAATATTAATTTCAGCAAAACTAGCTTACTGTATCAAACCTTGCTAGCATGAATTACTAGATTTAATTTGATCCAAAACTTATTTAAACACAAAACACATTTAAATATGAATATTACTGTGGAAATTAACCTCATGCCTCTTCGGGGCATAAAAACATAAAACATTGAAATCCTTGACGTTGTCTTTACAGTTTCATCTCACTTAAGTTAGTTTTACGATCGACAGGTTCAAGTCTCTTTTTGTCCTTTCAAAATAAAAGTTTTCGTTATCAAAGCAGGCTTTTGCACAGTACTGTATATATATCTTTTATTTTGCCCATGTATGCATGTTTTTTATGCATACTGGAGTATGTATGAAATATAGCGATTAATCGATTAATTGATCGGTTACTTTCAAACGGCCATCCCTAGTATCTAACTTCTCCTCCTCTTCTCTACACCAGAAAGCAAATAAGCTCTAAAATGTCATACTATTCCTTTAAAACTTGTACCCATTGCTGCATGTGCGTGTGTGTCTACTAAAACTAACACAGCTGATGAGCTGTATAAACATCTGAGCTGATCCCAGATATCTTTTTGTCCAGGAACAACATTTGAATCTGTAGGACAATGCCTGCACAGAGGCTACACAGCTGTGTGTACACACACACCGAGGTCCACTGCTGGAGGGTCATCACACTCCAAACACAGCTCACAGTCGCCAGAAACACTTTACAACAGGAAGACAGTACACACCAGGGAAATGTTAATGCTGCTACTGTTTTTGACTTCTTTTCTCATTTTGTCTACGTTCTGTACGAACTCAGCACGTCTTGTTCTCCTCTCGATGAGATGCAAGCAGTATGTTGTAATGTGTGTATGTCAGCAATGATTGCCATGCTGCATAATGTAGAATGGTGGATGTAAAGCAGCCCATCTGTGATTGTGAGTTCTGAGTCGAGAATAAAGATGCAAACTGCGGGTTGGATGTACAAAGGCTGTATGTTTCTAATATGCTTGTGTAAAAGGATACACACAGACACACACACACACACACACACACACACACACACACACACTGCTGTGATGGGCTGGCTCTTTTTCAGTTTGGGATATTTGGATTTACCACAGGGAATTCTCTCGTCTATCACTGGAGCTTGTGCTCTTTCTCCATGAATAGATGCTCGATTAAAGCTAAGCAGCATCTAACATACACAGCAGTCGTCCAGTAATCAGAAGGTCGGTGGTTCAATCCCTGTCCCCTGCAGTCCACTGTACAAATTATTGTGTGTGTGTGCCTGTGAATGTTTATCACTCCTGATGAGCAGGTGGTAATTTGCATGGTAGCCACTGGCACAGTGTATGAGTGTGTGTGTAAATGGGTGAATGCTGACAAGAAAGACTAAAGCTAAGACTTGCTAAGAAAGGCTTTATAAATGTTTTTTTTTTTTAATCAAATATGACACAAGGCACTTTTCTTTTAGCTCAATGGTGTCAAAATGTAAAAGCATATCAAAGGGTTGAACCCATATAGATATATATTGTCATGCTTACTCTCACCTCAGTTACAGATTGCCTATCTTGCATACATGTAACAATTGTTTTCATACAGTAACACTAATTAGGATTCATGTGGGTAAATATGAATGGACAAGAGAGTGAGCGAGAGCAGCTTTTCTGAATGTGACAACCATTTCGTTTTTTATTTTTGTGACAGGGAGCCTATATGTCTATGTGTCTGTTTGTTTGTTTTTTAGCTGTCATTAGCTCCTCACAGCTAACAAGATCTCTAACCTAAAGATTCTTTACATTGCTGCTACTGACCACTGCTGACTGCTTACTGCCAAGCAAGTTTCAATTTTCTGCAGTTCTCGTTTCACATTTTACTGGCTATGGCTGCAACTAACTAATTATCTTCATTATCGATCAATCCAACAAGATCTCCAACCTAAACGACAGAATAGGCTGTTTGTCAATAGCACCCATAACGGCACATATGAGCGTTTGTCAAAATGACCCATATGAGCGTTTCACGGCTCGCGGTGCCAAGCGGAGCGTTCTAAAAATAGCACACACGTCATTATACACACACGTACGGTTTGCGGTTGTAAAAAAGGCTGCAGTTTCTGTGGATTTATGCTACAACACCTCTGACCTAGGTTTAATGCAAAAAAAAACTCCTGGTAAGGCGTTATAGAAGACAGTTTAAACAGTAAATAAATGCAACTTAATGCCGGAAGTGATGTAGTTACAAGGGTGACATGAGCCACGGAAGTTACGTAAAAAAAAAATCACAATAAGTTGTTTACTTTTGTTTTCACATGGGACACGAACCCTGTTGTCCTGAGTAAAGGTCTGCCCTTTGTTCGACCCATCCACCTCCCCTTCCTCCTGCCCCGAGTGTGACATCTGCCATTCAAATTCCACATCACCGTCAATCATTACTACTACACTCAAAAAAAGCAAACTGGGTGTCTGTTACCTTCTCCTTAGTCTAACATTTAGCTTTCTACTAAATAAAATGATGTTTTGTGGTTGAACAGTTTTAAAACATGTAATTTTAGCATAAAATGCAACACTTTAAAATGTACTAGAATACTTTATGTTAAAACAACCTAATTAAATTGCCGAATATAATATTCTGTTTAAAAATTATTTATTTCCTGAATAATTACTATTATGTTCATTTTAATACGATAAAGGTCATCTTTAAACCACTTCAACCTAACTTTGTTTTGTTGGCTCAGCACAATTAATTCATGTCCTGCACTATTTTAAAAAGTAGTTGTAACTACCCTATTAAATAAAGTAACTCTTAATAATGTCATACATGTTTAAATGGTCCAAGAAAATTACGTTCGTATGTTACAATTACCCTTACTAATCTAGTTGGACCGACCTCTGGTAATTAATTAACAGTAACGCAAACACATCATGTTGACCCGACATATTTACATTTTGTTCACTCAACAAAACTGTTTCTCGCTAAATTAAAGTGTACATCAGTCAGATGTCGGCAGAGGACACTTTAAAAACGTAAATATGGGTCATATTTTGCTGCCTGTACAAATGCCCTACATTGTCGTTTTTGAGGTGAGACCAGTCTTCACAGGATACCAATTGTTGCAAACTACTGGTCTTTGGATACAAAAGCATTACTTGAAGCCTTACTGGGATCTTGTGACCCTATGAATCTTGCTCGATCATGTTACTTTGTGACTTTGTGACCTTGTGATCTTTCTGTTGTGTCAGCAAGGAAAGATTTACATAGCCTGCATGAAATAACACGGTAAGAACGTACAGGGAGAAGTATCAAAGATGAGGTTTTGCAGTCCATTAACATTGTAGTTTCACCACATCAGTAACATCCACTGTCACATAATTACGTAGCCGATTGTACGTGCAGTTGGGATCTCTACCCCATCGTGGTCGTCCTTAAGAATTATTTTTAACATCTGTCTTTGATGTTTTCCATCGAGATCAAGATAAAGTGGTTAGGAAAAAACATTCTATTCCACCATTGTGCCATTGTGTTGCATATAACTGTACACATAAATGTTTTTCTGGGTGGATTATTATTCTTGAATCTTGAATATATGACTAATGTAGCAACATGTATAGGGCACATCATGTCTCATTTTATTACTATTATCTTAAGTTATATTACACGATAACTTAAAGTCAAATTGATGCAGACCAGACTCATGTTTGAGGGCACTATTGATTATCTTATAAGAGCTGGTGTAAGTGAGGGCTGGCTGAAGGCTTAATCATTCATCAATCATGTTGGCTGAAATCTGATTTAGTTTTCTTTCTGAATAGCTTTTGGATATTTTGAATAAAACACAGAGGGAAATACAACAAAAACAGCTTATAAGAATGATGAACCAACACTACGGTGTGAGCAATGTTGCTCTATTTTAATCAAAACTTCACTGAGGAGAAAAGGCGTTGAAGAATCTAAATGTCTAAAAATCTGTCATTTTGACGACTGTGATATTTGTATAATTAAAAAGGAGAGGGTACCGTCTACCCCATATATGATATGACTCCTGCATTGATGAAATTATCTATCTTGAAATAAATTAATATGTTTATCAGGTACAGGGGACAATTTAATAACTCACCTGTCAAAAGTACCCGATTATGTCTGGGGAAACTGGCAGCTGATAATTACCCACAATTCATGCCAGAGGTTTGAATCTTTGCAAAGGAAAATTGATGAAACACAATCTAAATTAGGTACAGTAATCCATTCCAAGTTATGATGGGAAAAGGCCTATGTAAGGTGGATAAATGAAAAAGATTCTCGGGTTAGATTTACATAACCATAAGAGCTCTTATAAGCTCAGTTTCATTCATTTAGCCGTCACTCTTAAGTTACACAGTTACTCTCTTTATGTGATCCATTAGGCTGTTTTCTCCACAGCGTGACCTCACACACACATACATGCCTCAGCAGGACTGATAGGACTCTGTTTCATGTTCAAACCAGCTGGATGTGGAAGTGCCGTCCTCTGTCCTCTCAGGCCACACGCTAAGTGCAGCCTCAGGTCTCTATATCTTACTGTCCTCTCACTATCAGGTTAACGCTGCCTTGTCCTGAAAGATCTCACTTAATGCATCCTGTGGTTGTTGCTGGAGAAATAAATAGCAGCCCAAACCCACTCTTACTGTCTCACATATTCAAACGTGAGCGTGCAGATGACTCAGTGTGACATCACTCTTCCTGTCGCTGAATGGAAAAAAAACATATTATTCTATGATTGTGGCCATCATTGCCTTGTTGTCAGATCAAATATATGCTAAATTGCCCAAATTACTTAAAATTAGGGATGGGAATAATGAATCAATGATCGATTAATGGTCGTTAAGAATTTGGTCAATCACGTGGAATTTTTTTTATTTTTTATGATTCAACTTTTATTGAGTTTTTACAATTTTTTGGAGGAGGAAAAGGAAAAGGAGGAGGAAAAGGAAAAAAAGGGGCAAGATTAAGATACACTATCTTATGATAATAAAACATAAATAAAAATAAATAAATAAAACAATAAAAAAAGCTAAATGTGAAAAAGCTAAATAGTCTTGCTTTAATAAGAAGCTCCACTACACTGCAAAAAAGCCAACTTGTGTTTCTTGGCCTAAAACAGTGATTTAATTTGGTAAAACTTGGAAATATAAATTACTGACATTTAGGGCAATAATGTAAGTTAGCACAACAAAGGAAGCCAGTTGTCTGCTCAAAAACAAGTTTGTGAGTTGTTGTTACTTATATCTTTAAGTTGGGGTTCACAACAAGGGACAATAGTTCTGCTAACTATTATTTCTTTGTTGTGAAATTTGGTCATTAGCGAAAGCTAGCAGCTAACTGATGCTAGCGGCTAACTGATGCTAGCGGCTAACTGATGCTAGCGGCGCTGCTTCTTACAGCTACAAGAGTAGCCATTAGCGTATCAATGCTAACTCAAAATTGTGGTCGCAGTATTAGCTGATAAGTTGTTACAATGTAAATGATACGTTAGTGCAACTTACAGTTGAGTTGACAAAAATCAGAATTCAGAGTTGAGCAAACTCAAAAACAAAACTTAAAATGTTTAGTTTAATTGTCCAACTTAAATTTTTATCGAAGTTTGTTGCCTTGAAATTTTGAGTTCACCCAACTTTTCTTTTTTTGCAGTGTATATCTCTTAAACATGAATGTGATGAGCATCATGTTATCATAAAGCAGCCACTTTGCAGTGAAGTTTTCACAGTAAGTGCTGGGATGGATGTGTTCAGAGCTCTACATATGGTGGACAGCTGGACCTTTGGCTCCAGACAATCCAGCAGAGAAGAGGCATGGCAGGCGGCAGAGTTTTTAATCTATCTGTCTGTCTCTTCTCTGTTATTAACCTCACGCCCTGACAGCCTGCTCCCTGTGACACTGACCTGCTTCACCTAATGAGCTACCAATTACTACAAATTAGGCGAGAGAGAGGCCACTGCTATCATCCACTCCACACACTCTTCTTAACTGTTCTGTGGGATTTGGATGTAGCGGGATGCTCAGGTAGAATAAATGATGAGGTTAAAAAAATGGTGACAGTGACGTGCATTTTGTATTTCTGGAGGTGTGATGTTCAGAGAGGATGCTGTTAACATTGTGTATGTGTTGCTGTGCTGTGCACTTAGCGCTGTGCCTTAGTGCTTTAGCCTGGCACCTCTAGTGAGTTTCAAAGATCATTTGTATTTGCACCTGCTCCTGCTGAGCCGTGTGTGTATCCGCGTATGAGTGTGTGTGTGTGTGTGTACGCCCACATAGTTGGTCTTTAACCTTGCACACCTGGCTACTCTGCGAGACCAGCTTCTCTCTGGCCCTTCTCGATGTTTATTCATTTATTTATGGGAAGCCTGGAAATCATCGCCCTTGTCTCGGTCTCTTGTGGCAGAGAGGGAAGGCAGCCCAAATTTATGCATGGCAGCAGAAATTAATTAGGCATCATTTAACTCATGCTAATGTGTATGCATTGAATTTTTTTTAAGAGCCCGCCTGTTAACTAATTTGTAAAAACTGTTTCACAGAAACGTCAACAGTCGGGAACAGACAGTGTCTTGTAGGCTATTTTCTCATACACAGAGAAAAATCTGAAATCAGAGTGGAATAGAGAAAAGCCTTGAGATGTTAATAAACAAAGCTGGAGGAGGAGGAGAATGTGGCCTGCAGAGGTCACAGCGTTGGAGCCGGCTTCTCCTCTTCATTTAACAGTGTCCCTGGCCTAGAACGGCCTGCAAGCTACACACACACACACACACACACACACACGCACTCACACACATTCATAGAGAAAAGGAGAGAGTGAGAAAGTGAGATGGAGGGAGAGGAAAGGGAAGTGAGGCGTTTATTTGTTGCTTCGCTCTTAACAGGCTGTTGGTTCGACACGGAACCCCCAAAGGTAGAGTTCAGAGAAAGCGTGTGTGTGTGTGTGTGTGTGTGTGTGTGTGAGTGTGTGTGTGTGTGAGAGTGTGTGTGTGTGTGTGTGTGTGTGTGTGTGAGTGTTGAGCCCGCTGTGTCGATGCTATCTTTTGCCAGGAGGTTTCCACCAGCTCTTGTGTTAATAGTGGGCTCGCCACTTCAACAGCAAAGAACACTGGTTGTCTGGTTTTAAGAGAAAACTCAAGGGATCATACAACCTATATGCATTTATATACAGCGTACTGTATATGCAGTATATATGGGGAAATAAATAAAGAGCCTACATTAACCACTTTAGCCTGATCAATGTGGAATTTTATATTACACTATAACATTATTATATATACAATGTATTATGTTGTAAACCAATTCTAGAAACAAAAACTAAGAAAAAATAAATAAATACATTTCTTGATAAATATCAGCCCTGTATTTTCAACATCAGTCATTTATTCTCCATTTAAATAATATGAATATAATAAATACTACTACTACTGTTCAGTCAATTGCTCACCATTTAAATATAGAAATAAAATTAAAAATAAGTAGCTAAATGAACATCATGTTCAGTATCAATCATTTGCTGAAAATGTAGATGAATAAGAAATGAAAAAAGAATATAATAAATAGTACTGTGGGTTCAGTATCAGTCCATTGTTCACCATTAAAAATATAGAAGAAGTAAAAATAAAATAGGTAGCGAAATAAACTTTCATATTAAGTATCAGTCAATGGCTGAACATTTAAAAAAAGAACTGTGATGTTCTGTAAAAAGGTTTTCATATCTGCACATATCAGAAAACAAATACTCTGATACCGATTTGTCTGCGATAGGCCGTTATTCAAAGCTTCTGTGCTAGTTGATTTCATCAAAACCTTAAAATACACAATTACGTCCCTCTTTGGCTCATTTCTTAGATGATAGAGGAATCCAGAATAGGTCTGAAGAATGAAGCACAGCTCAGGTCAGAGCAAACTGCTGAAATAAAACCCAACATCCAGCATCGAGTAACATGCCCCGTGTCATCTGACTGCTGATATATATGATGGTTATCTAGCTATCGTGCTGTGTTCTGTTAACCTTAGCCTGCTCACATTGAGGACTCTTAGCAGCGTACCGACAGCTTGATCAATAGGTCAGCGTGCTGACAGCAGTCCTCAGGGTCCTGGTGCAGGGAGAGACTGGGCGGGTTGGGGAAAGGGGGTAGTTAAGGTTGATCCTGTATCCCGCAGACACTAGAAGCACCTAACAAAACCCACAAAACACTCACTTAACAGATTACCCTTACAATAAGCATTTAAGGAATCTGAACTCTCGTACAGGCTCAGAAAAGGTCACAGGAAAACACAACCTGGTCTCACAGGAATCTGGAAATAGCCACGGATTTGCTTAACTCAAAATCCGTGGAATAGCCACGGAATCACTCAAATTTCTGTGAAACTGACACCAATTTCGCTGCAATGCAAGTTAATGACAGTCATATCCCGTGGCTATTCCAACATACAAAGTGATTATGTACATTCACTGAGTGAATATTTAGAAAATAAAACATATATTTCTCTCTAGAAATGTGATCAAAATCCATTTTTATGCAGAAACTAAGTCAAACTATTGATTTTTTCACTAAAAATGAGAGAACTGTCCGCCATGTTTTTTGTTCTGACCGCCGGGACCTTGAAAGTCACGTGACTTGGAACAAACCAATAGGAAAAAATATTAACTGGCATTGTAGCGAGTGTACTGTGTCAGTTTCACAGAAATTTGAGTGATTCTGTGGCTATTCCAAGGATTTTGAGTTAAGCGAATCCGTGGCTATTTCACATTTTTTGGACAAATAATGAAGCAGATAACAACTAAAACATCTCTCTGACCAAAATGACTAAACATTACATAAAATTAAGCAAAAAAGGACTCAAATTGACCACAAAATGACAACGAATGACCACAAAAAGACACAAAATGACCAAAAAAAGACACAAAATGACTAAAAAAAAAGAAGACATAAAATGAACAAAAAGACACAAATTGACCACAAAATTATCAAAAAAGACAAAATGACCAATAAAAAAGAGACACAAAATGACCAAAAAAAGACACAAAATGACCAAAAAGACAAAAAGAAACACATTAACACATGAACACTTTAACACAGTGGAGACAGAGCTGACTTCCAAAATGATTTGGCGACCCCCAGAAATCATCTCTCGACCCCAATTGGGGTCGGGACCCAAGGTTGAGAATAGCTGGTCTAGACCATATCAATCACATTGCAGTTAAACAATTCAAATAAAATCAAGGATGCACGTCTTGTTGGTCACAATAATCCCGCCCCCAGCCCCTTTCGTGGTTCGAGACCAGCAAAGATTTGGTGCGGGGCTGGAACCAGTTTTCCTGGCAGAGAGCTGGTTCTTTGGGTGTTGAAAAGTGAAGAACTGGTTCAAGATGAGGCTCTGGCTCCAAACCGGCCTTGGAACTGCTTTGGTGGAAAAGGGGTATCAGCCTCCGGAGCTTAACCCAGGAGCCTGGTGTTCAGGTCCCATTCATGTCCTACAAATGAACCTGTAAATGAACTTTTGGACATAAATAAGTTACATTCTGGGTCATACTCTATGTCATCTACATATCTGCATTCAATGCAGTATATATAGTTACTGAGTTTTTTTTTTTTTTTACCCAAACCTTGATCTTTTTCCTAACCTTAACCAAGTAGTTTTGTTACCTAAACATAACCAAGCAGGCTGTTGTTTGTTTTTGTACGAAGAGTAATGCACTTAAAGTTAGTAATTTTCCTTCAAAACTGCCTGCTGATGTAGCCTAAAAGCCAATAATGACCCTATGTAGCAGGTGGGAGGGGCGATGGATAAATCAAATGAATCCCAGCTTTATTATGTCTTTTATAAGCCAAATCCTGTTTCTTTTTCCTAACCATACACATGTAGTTTTGGTGCCTAAACCTAACATGATAGTTCAGTTTCACAATGTAAACAATGTGTTTAAAAAGCAAACATCACAGGTTTATTTAGGTCATATTCTCTGTCATATTTTGTAGTAAATCATACCATTTTCGTTGGAAATCATACAAACCTGTTCATAAGAATACGTTGAACCAAGTAGTTTCTGTTTTAATTCATAACCTTAACTATGTGTTTAAAACTGCGACCCAGTGCATCACAAGTAGGAACCAGAAACATTGAGATTCAGCTTATCTATGGTACAGAAACGTTTAATATCAACATATCTTGGTTTGCAGAAATGTACAATGCCAACATTCATTCTGGCCATGGACAGTTTGCATTTCACTCTCTGTGATCTGTGTAAATTCCTACTCATGTGCCATTACACGGGCTGAGCATCCACCCTGTCCTCTTCCCCGTCTGCATGACAGACAAATAAAGTCTGTGTTAGGCACATGGGAGATGCCGGGACAGATAACCCCGCATTTACATTCAAACAGAGCTTTTGACAAAGCCTTAGCAACAGGCTCCTTAATCAGCGGGCTGGCTGCGCAGCCCTGGCCTGCCTTCTCCTCTCCTCTCCTTACAGCCATGATCTTGAGAAGGAGCTTTAAATTGGAAATTATTACACATTAAACCCTCCGCGCGCAGGCCAGGATCGAACTGGATCAATATCTTGCCCAGCACAATAAATCAGACGCTTTCTCTCCCCTTCTCTCTTTTCCCCTTTGCTTTTTCAAGTGGCTATAGGCCACTGCTCAACTGGAACATATTTAAATTTTCTTGTAACAAATTAATTCTAACATTTTCTCTTGATTGAATTAGGGCAAGTGCTGGTGCTGTCACAAGTGTTTGGGCTGCTCCTGGGGAGAGACAAATTGCCAGGCCTGGACACGGGTAACAAGCGGTGGTGTTGAGTCGCTGATAATCTCCCCACTAATTCTCCATTACAGCAAAATGAGGCCATAAATCTTCCTGACAGCTGATCGATGTAAACATTGTTTCCCCCATGATTGCCAGCTCTCCCAGCGGAGCTACTGTCCGCTCACAATCCGCTGAAATTACTCCCGCACCAGCCCTCCCTCCCTCCTCCTCCTCCTCCTCCTCCTCCTCCCTGGAACTGGTGTGTGTGCGCGTTGGACTGGCCTGGCGGGGAAACCAAAGTCACTGCTGTCCTGTCGAGGTGGCCATCTAATTTTAGCTCAAAGCTTGCTAAACAAATGGAAAATATTAATCAAAATGTCTCCTGTTTAACCACTGGCACAAGCAATTCTTTATAGAAGAAGGATTGCTCTACTTCCATGTGGACACACGGTGTTGCGGGTTGAATGAAATGAAAAAGACTGTTGAAAAATGAAGGAAAGAAGAAATAGAGGGTATAACATGCAGTCAAACAATGATTTCTTTTCTAAATGTAGCCATCAGTCCTCCTCCTTCTTCCGTGTGCGTAATGGCATTAGGCAGAGTAAACGGCAGTGAAAGATTGAGTTGTCAAGCAGTCAAAGCACAACGCTCGTTATCAGCGTGTTCACTGTCTGATAATATTCTACACCATTATTAAAATCCAATATGCATGCAATTACAGAGACAGGGATGCTGTTAAAACGGGACGTCTGGCTGTAATCACAGACAGAGAAGGCCATTTTAAGACATGCCACTTTAGGAAATCTGTTAAAATGGCACGTTATAAAGCACTTTGGATACTTATTTTATTCACATATAGCAATAAACAGTTAAGGACAATAAAACTAAAATTGGTTTCAAGTAAAAACCAGAGGGTATACTGTTGCGGGCAGGCACCGACTGCCTCATTTGTTGTGTTTCTTTATCTTAATATCTTCTTGATCTTTGTCATTTCTCAAAGTTATTCCTGTGTGTCGGTATCTCTGCTGCTCTCTGAAATCTTGCTTCTGGCATGATTCTCAGTCTGTGCGTCTGCTCCTAATTGGTTGGTTATTTATCACAAGTGCTGAACAAGAGTTACCCTTCTCTTTCAAGAGTAAGAGAGCTGGTCAAGGCAGCTCTCCAAACTTTGATATAAAGAGACTAATTTGTGTCCTTTTCTTATGTTGCTTTCTTTTTAGCCTCCCAATCTCACTACAGGCGTTTCGTCTTGACAGGGTCACATCTACACTCTGTTACCAGTTTATGAGGTACACTAAGGTAAAACAAATACAATATAATACACAGCCCTGCAATAAATCGGGCTAACTCTACCAGTGTTATATTTTATTTTACTGAACTAAAATGTGGTTATTTTGACCCCAAGCTCAAGTTTTACCTGAAAACTGACATAAATGTATTGTTAGCTGAAGAAAACGACGTGCATGTGACATTCAAACTACAAAGGATAAAAAATTATGAATAATCAGTTGGAGAGAATAGTTGGGAAAAGTTGGAGAAAATATAAAAACTTGCAGTTAAAAACAGTAATGTAAAACAAATGTAACTGGGTCAGAACAACCTATTATCTTGAATTTGATTGGTAGCCGAGTGGTTTTCTTCTTATTGTTAAGTTAACCCAGTGTTCTGCTACATTAATCTCTGTAAACAGAAGGCAATAGGACAATATTTTAAACTCTTTGATTTCCATTTGTAGTCTGTTTGTAGTCCAAGTAGTCTTGACCAATCACATTTAAGCAGGCTTTGCCGAAATGCAGTCTGGGAAACCAACCATTTTTTCATTAAAAAGCGTTTTGATTTATTTGCATTCATTCACAGAGAAACAGTCAGGTTGTGCACTTGTGTCTTTCTACTTCAACCCCATTCTTGCATCTACTATTGCTAATCAGACTTTAAACAATGACTGGCACGCTGAAGAGGAAGTCTTGGCCTGAATATCCATTATCTTTAATCTAGATTAATGGCAACACCGGAACCCCAGAAATATTGCCTGTTGCCCAAAATTGTCATCAGACGGATAGCCAATGAGTTCTGAGATTGGTGCTTTATTGACCTAAAGGAGTACCTAATAAACTGAGTAGAGACTCTTCCAGCAGGCCTTTGGGTTTGATAGTCTGCCTCAGACCAGCAGACTTTTGAATTATACTTAAAATCTGCAAATCTGTACCTTACACATAAAGCAGTTACAGGGCAACAGACACAATCATGTGTCATGTTAGTAGAGGTGGGGGGAAAAAATCAATACGGCATAGTATTGCAATATTTTGTGTGGCAATATTATATTGATTCACGGCCGCCAAGTACCGATATTTAGTATTCATGCTGTTTTTGTTTTTTTCCAGAGGCTGTAGTGGGCTCACTTTTAGGAATATACTGGAGATACTGGTATCATATAAAACTAGTAGATCTAAAGAATCTATAGGCATCACGTCAGGATATCGTGTTGGGAAGTTGTCGAAATAAGGCAGCAAAGTTTCTCTGTTTACGCTAATTTAATTTTGTGGACACAAAATGCAGTTAAACAATTAAATCGCAATATATTGTACCGCAATACTCACCAGATCGCAAAATGCTTAAAATCGCAATGATATTGTATCATGATTCAAGTAACGGGATAAAATCGTATCATAGGGCTTCTGCTGACTCACACCTCAAGATGTTGGTCTATATCACTCTCTTTTAGCTCTGTTTTTGGTCTCTACCAACTTCTGAGGGAAATATGCCTATTTAGCTACACTGCAAAAAAAGAAAAGTTGGGTGAACTCAAAATTTCAAGGCAACAAACTTCGATAAAATTTTAAGTTTTATCGAATTAAACGAAATATTTTAAGTTTTTTTGAGTTTGCTCAACTCTGAATTCAGATTTTTGTCAACTCAACTGTAAATTGCACTAACTTATAATTTACATTGTAATAACTTGTCAGCTAATATTGCGACCACAATTTTGAGTTAGCATTGATACGCTAATGGCTACTCTTGTAGCTGTAACAAGCAGCGCCGCTAGCATCAGTTAGCCCCTAGCATCAGTTAGCCGCTAGCGTCAGTTAGCCGTTAGCTTTCGCTAATGACCGAATTTCACCGCTTTCCTGCATTTCACAACAAAGAAATAAGAGTTAGCAGAACTATTGTCCCTTGTTGTGAACCCCAACTTAAAGATATAAGTAACAACAACTCACAAACTTGTTTTTGAGCAGACAACTGGCTTCCTTCGTTGTGCTAACTTACATTATTGCCGTAAATGTCAGTAATTTATATTTCCAAGTTTTACCAACTTAAATCACTGTTTTAGGCCAAAAACTACAAGTTGGCTTTCTTGCAGTGTATGTATCAGCAGTTGGTGCTGAGCAGGAAGCATACTCTTTTTTTTCTCTCTCTGCAAAACAGCTTCATACTGCGGCTAAAAATGATGCTATGAGAGCAGTGAAAGTGACCCAGAACAGTTAGGTTACAGACCAGACATATAATCACCGAGCTGAAACTCACATAAAGCTCCGTAAAGAATTATTATTAGTTTTTCATTAGTTTTACATTCTGCAAGATGATACTTATCGTGCCACTCTTTTATTTCAGACATCCTTTACTTTGCAGCTAATGTAGCCTCTCTCCCCTCTATCCATTCAGTCCACTTTGGCTGCCTGTATATGAGCATTTATGAGTCCTGTGACCGCGGAGCACCCTGGGGGGCATGTGCGACAGACTGGGAGACATCCTGCACTGGCTCTAAAGGTTATTCGGGCCAGCACTCCATTGCAATTGGTCCCTGTCTGGCTCTGTCACTAGCATTATGACTTCATCACCCTCGAGAGGAGAGGAAGAGAGGGAAAGAAAAACAGTTTGCACTCATCCGTCAATGTCAATCTCAAATTACAGCTCAACCAATCACCGGCGAGGATCAATAGGGAGCGGCTGGGCAGGTTGGGGAGGGTCTGAAGATACCCGCTGAAAGATAGAAGAATAACTGATCAATACGGAAGGATGGATTTTGTCATTTTGAAAAGGGCTGTCAGTGGGTCGTTCACTCCCACCTGCTCAGAGCTATATCCACCAACTGAGGCGGCGGATGACACATCAGTCCATCACGCCGCTGCGGCCTAATCCTTCTTCGCCTCTGCCTCGTTCACCACTATCATACTGCTGGCATAAATCACAAGTTTGGAGATAATGACACTCACAATCAGCAGGTATTATTTTCATTGGCTACTCATTTGCATGGATCAATGCTACACTTTCAGAGGGCAATCTCCAACTATGATCCGTCTTCGCGCGGTTGTAATTGCAAAGCGATTTCATTATATCATTTCATCCTACGCCTCCTCCACATTCTGTCACAATGTGTGTTGAGCCTGACCCCTGCACTCCTCCACGCACGAGGAGAGGAATAAACACTGCCAGTGCCAGTCTGATTAGAGGCATTGTGTGTGTGTGTGTGTGTGTGTGTGAGTGTGTGCGCGCGCTGGGTGATTAACTCAATAAGAAACAAAGATCTCCTTTATTGGGATGCTCTCTGCTGTAATGGTTGTTTGATTGGAAGCCAGTGGCTGTATTGACAGGTGAAGTGGACTGATTAATGCGGGCTTAAGCCAGTAAGGATAACAGTCCTTCGCACGGCTTATTTAACTCTAAAAGAGTGACTGATGGTCCACTGCAGGAGTGTCGTCTAAATCACTCCCCACTGAAGCCTCTAAACACGGTAATGGAGCCATTTATGCACATCTCTTCAGGAAACATTGATTTTGAGGATTTTAATACAACCCACTGCTTGCTTTTGTTCTCATCATGTGAACGCTGCTACTACTACTACCACCACTTGAAGCTAATTATAACTAGATAATGAGAACCATGAAAATGTTCGATATTCAATCTTAAGGTCAGAACAGTTTTTAATTCTAATAGCTTACATAATAAAGCTCAAAGGCACCAAGAAACTCAATACTAAAAGAAATATGCTTTCAACAAGAAGTAATTACTTTCTGGGTGGTAATTAATAACCTTAATGGTAACCCTGGGTCAAGAATACATTGATACTTTTTAATTTAGAAGTTAAAAGTTATTTAAAGTGTTACACCGTAGTGCAAAGCCCTTCCACTATAGAACCACTGTACCTTATAGCCAAGTCTGCAAGCTGTCTATTACAGCCCATTGTATACGGCCGTATGCTAATGATTTGACCTAAGGTGCAGGGTTTTAAAGTAAGGCCAGAGCAGTAAAAGGAAAAGTGGTTTTAGTCAAAACAAAGCGTGCAGAGGAAGTAAATGAATATAGAGTATGAGTATTGTGTCTGTCATGAGGGTCAAAGGTGACTTGTTTGGGGCTTGGTTGAAGCTCTGGTTTCAATTCAGTGGATCAGAATAGCTCAAATTGACACCAAGACCCATCTGCCCACTGAATTAATCTTCCACTCTCTTCCATTTGGCTGTTTTTTTGTTTTCTTTATCAGCTCCATCCATTTCTTTATTCATTCAGTTGACTTTTGAAAGGGGAGAGGTGACATGTCCTGGGGCATGTATGTGTTTTTAAAAAAATCCAGCGATTTCAAGTGTAACATTTGCAGACTGCAGGGTCACTGGCAGTTATATTTTCCCTCTCCCTCCTCTCCCTCTCTCTCTCTTTCTCTCTCTCTTTGTGAAATCGATCGTTTGTTTGTAAGGAGCTCAAACAGAGCGGGAGAAGGATTCAGAGCTCTGCTGGCAACGCGAGCAGAGCAGAAATGCTGCTGGGGAAAGAGGCAGGCAAAAGTCAGAAAACCTCCCCACTCTCACCGTCAGTGCTCATGACCTTGGGGCCAGAGCGAGCTAGCGAGCGAGCGAGCGGGCGGAGGAACCGCCCAGCATGCGTTGGTGCATACACAGAGGAATTTGGAAGACAGAGTGGAGTGCGGGTCTGTGAGCCCTAGCCCTCTTCTTAAGTGAGTGCAAATTAACTGAGATAAAACTTTTAAAGGTCAATATAAATTTGATTTGTTGTCTACATATAAACGTTAATAACATTAGAACAAAGTTCCCGTGCTCTTTGAAAAGGCTGCTCCGTTATGTTAATCTATTTGTCTGTTAAACATGAAGGCCAAGCAACAGGTGAGGAGCCTTCATGTGCGCGTCTGTGGCCCCGCAAATAGAGAGAGACCGTAGCGAAACACAGACAGTAGTCGACAGTAGCTGACACTGGCTATCAAACAAACAGCACAGAGAAGATGTCTGCCAAGGAAACAGCCTCTGGTGAGAAGCACAGAATGAAGGAAAAGGGGGAGAATAGAGCGATAGCGAGAGAAGATGACAGAATGACACACAGGGGACAGACATGTTTGTTTGTGTGTGTGTGTGTGTGTGTGAGCCTGCCTGAGTGTGCAGCGAACACGCCACTGTGTTTACACTCCTCTGCCTCTTCCTCTTGCTCTGTCATAGCCGTCTCAGTGGCGACTGAGGCGGTGGAGCCCCACGGGGGTCAGCCATGTAAGGAACATAAAAGGCCAATTTAATTTAGCACGTCCGCGGCTACAAAGTATTTTAATTCCGACAGCTGTGACTGAGGAGTTAATATTTGACTTGTCAGAAGTGGGGCCGGGGCCAGTGAATCATTGTAATTCTCATTAAGAGGCTCTCCCCCAGCAGCACCCTAATGCAGAATAATGAAAGTCAAGACGGAGTGAGCTTCTAATGCCAGTTGAGGCCTATCTTTTAATATTCCCCTCTTGATGGATTAGGGAAGCGGGAAATTCATCTTGGATCATAGGGCCTAATTTAATAAGGGATCATTCCAGGAGTATTGCATTTTATAATAATGTCATTTAAAGTGTCGTCTTCCATTTTTACTGTCCCATATGTATGCTTATATAATGGTGCCGGAGGGATGTGTTTTTACAGTGCTCCGATCTCTTCTGTGTCCACACACCCCCCTCCAGACCAGAGTACACTGTCTCTCTGCGGTCTACAGGCTCTCAGCTCAGGTTTTCATTTCATATTTTGGTCATAGAGCCAATTGAGCAAGCAGCTATGAGAAGTTCAGTTACTCCAGCGTGTTGCCGTTTCCCCCAATTATTTCTAATAGTATTTAGGAGAAAATCACTATGATATGAGTGTTGGGATTGTAAATATCACCCAAAGGAAATATTATAAAGATACATTACATTTGGCTTCTAAAAACCTCTCTCAGAGAGGCACGGCTATATTTATCCAGCCCACTCACAAAAGAAAAATGGCTTTTACAGAATAAAGTAAACAAACGTGACTAATATGAAGAAGTGTTGACGTTAGCAGCCGCGCAGAGCTCACAATTATACCTTGTAAAGACAGGAATGGGTGAAAAATGCTGGATCTTACTGAGAACGCTTCTGTGAATGCATTCATGTTTTTATGAACATGCGAGGCTCAGCAGAAAAACAACCACAATGTAATCTTTGTCATTTAGAATTTTCAATTTTGCAGAAATAACATGTTAAACAAGTCTCAAACTAAGTTACCACAAAAAAGATTACAGTAATGCTTTTATTAGCAGTCGTGCAGATCTGTATATACTCCGCTCTGCAGGCCCAGAGTATCATATTGTTTTTGCTTTCCATATAAACCATCACCGCATATGGACCAATAACACGTAATTCAGTTTATTAGTGACAGTATTAGTCTTCAAGGAGAACCATCCTTAGACATGTCACCAATAGACTAGTTTATTTGTTGAAAAATATTTTTTTAAATATATTTTCTTGCACCAAAACTTTCAAAACAATGAAAACCAGCATTGTAGAAGTAATACTTAAAGTTTAACATTTTGGGAAATAGGCTTCAGACCAGAAGATTCATATCGCTCTCATGTCTGTCCTTTAGATATGAAGCTAGGTGGTTAGCTGTTTTTTTTTTCTTCATTGTTTTTATTGCAGTTTTTGTTTCCATTCAACAAAACAAAATTGTCTACAAAACTAGACAAACAGCAAAACAAACACAAAAGATGACAGCTCTTACATAAAAGATGAACATATGGCATTATACACAAGGTGGTGGATCAGTCTTACATTACACAAATGTCATTCAGGTGCACATCAGACCTTTTAATAGAGTGGAGGAAAGGCCAGGTCCGAAATAATCCAAAAATGGGCGCCACACTCTGTAGAACTGATCTACACTGTGATGTATGACGTTGGTAAGATATTCTAAAGGGATCAGATCAAAAATTATTTTGCGCCAAGCACAGACAGAAGGAACCTTGTCACTGACCCATTGCAAAAGGATATTTTTCCGTGGTTAGCTGGTTAGCTTGGCTTAGCTTGAAGACTGGGAACAGTTAAACAGCTAGTCAGGCTCTGTCCGAAGGTAACACAAAACGCCTAACTTCACCTCTAATGCTCGCTAATTAACGTGGTATATTTTCTTTGTTTGACCTTTACAAAAAAGTGTAAAAAACAAAAAACAGCATTTTTCTTCTTTCTTTTTTTTTAAAGAAGTTATATGGTTCTTATGTGCTGCTTCTTGGCCTGGTACAGTAGGTGATTTTAGGGGAGTACCCAAAAATGACTCAAATGCACCCCCTTGTTAACCTGCCATCTATGACCCTGACCAGGTGAACTATCAGTAGTATTTATTAATCAATGGTGCTGTCCGTGGTGCTGAAGTAGCAGAAAGATTTATAATTACGACTTCTTCTCTAAGTCCTGCCCTCCTGTCAGTTTTGTCTTGGATCTATTATGTTTTGTACAATATTTGTTACATTTACAAATTGCCTACTGGCTGGTTGCAGTGACTTTTCTGTTCCATGGAATAAGTACATTTTCATTTATTTATTTTTTTAATTGCTAATACTTTTTATATTTCTACTTGTTTATATTGTAAATTGTTAATAAAATGTATTATATTTTTTTACTTTTTTTGGTTATATTTCTAGTTCATACTTCTGTGTGCTATTTATTGTTTTTTGCTATCCACTTTGCTGCTGTAACTCTTGAAATTTCCCCGCTGTGGGACTCATAAAGGAAATCTTAATCTTTGTATGCATTAACATAAAATAATTAATTCAATGTAAAAAATAATATATAACTGTTCATGACATCTTACGGAAACGTATGCACAACAGTTTATCATATTTTATTGTATAATGTGAAATGGAACTGCTTTGTTAAGTTTAGGCACCAAATCGGACTTTGTCACTCTATGTAATACATGGCTCACAGCTTTTTTTATGATTTACACTACATTATATTTTGTAGGTATCAATTCAAATAGTCAATGAGAACAGCCTGAATATTGCAGTAACAACAGAGCTTTACAGGTGCTGATAGGTTGATTTTATTACCTTCAGACAGGGTCAGCTTAGCCGTTTCCTCTTTTTCCACCTTTGTGCTAAGCTAACAGGTTTCTGGCAATAAACTTATATTTATCAAGTGCTATCAATCATTTAATAACTCCAGCAGTATTTCTGTTATTCAACCAGCTGACAAACTCATCAGATTCATCTCACAATATAATGCAATATTATGTCACAATACCACAAACTACTGCTTCCAAAATAATATCAGATTCAACATTTCTCATCACTGTCAAGAGCTTCCAGATGTACAGTCATGGAAAAAAATATTAGACCACTTTTTTACTTCAATTTTTTTGTTCATTTTAATGTCTGTTACAACTAAAGGTACATTTGTTTGGATAATCACAATGATCACAACAAAAATAGCTCATAAGCGTTTAATTTAAGATCTGATATCTAGCCATTTCCCATGGTTTTCTTGATAATATCCAAAATCATGATCAAGAAAACCATGTACCTTAGTTGTACCAGGCATTAAAATGAACAAGAAATTAAAGAAAACAAGGGTGGTCTAATATTTTTTTCCATGACTGTATATTTATAAGGAGATATATTCATTACAATGCTGTCGGTTATAGTAAGGAAACCCCAGTTAGAAAGAAAAACAGGCTGTGGACTTTTTTGAGTCATGAGTTTTAGATCTATGAGTCATTACATTGCAAGCTTAAGATTCGCTGCCATGTATTTAACTTAAACCAGCTCCTGTCCCCAGCGTCTCTTAGGTGGTCCTACAAGAGCACTTCCAGCCCACAGTGTGTTACATGTGACCCTTTAAAAGGGTCCCTGTCATCATTAAGATAAGAGGCAGTCTCTCAAACATGCTTTAGCTCAACAAAGTGCTTCCTCTTTGGCACACTCATGTCTTTTGCACCTCCGACTACTTTCTCCAACATACTCTTCTCTCTATCTGTCCTCCTCTTATCGCTGCCCTTGTCCTCTTAACTTTCTCTGGGACTTTCTATGTCCCCCTGCACATTCCTCCCTCTTTAGTCCGTTGAAGTCCAATTTCAATGTCAGTTTGTCAAAATCAAAATGAAGTCAAGATTTCAAATCTACAGTCATGGAAAAAAATATTACACCAACCTTGTTTTCTTCAATTTATTGATAATGATTTTGGTTATTATCAAGAAAACCATGGAAAATGGCTGGATATCAGCTTGTAAATTAAACTCTTTTGAGCTATTTTTGTTGTACCTTTAGTTGTACCAGGCATTAAAATGGTAACACTTTATATTAAGGTCCTTGTAATGACCATTAATTAACAAGTAATAAGGCCCTTGTAAGTCCTTACAAGATGCTTATTAACATTACTGTGTGTTTATAAGCCTATATAAGTGTTAATAATGGCATTATAATACAGCTAATAGCAGGCTATAAGAGATGTATAATAAGAACATTAATAAAAGCCTCATGAGTATCTTATAATTCTTCATAATAGCATTACAAACACCCATAACCCACCCATTATGTCTTTGCCAATAATGTTAATAAGCATCTTGTAAGTCCTTACAAGATGCTTATTAACATTATTGTGTGTTTATAAGCTTATATAAGTGTTAATAATGGCATTACAAACACCCATGACCCACCCATTATGTCTTTGCCATGCCTTTATTAATCTTATTTTGTTTGCTTATTGATATTAAAATATACTTTATTGCTCATCTATTATAAGTTAACTATAAATTAATTATGCTTTTTGCAACTACCGGATCTAAAGTGAGGACAATGCCTTATTACTTGTTAATTAATGGTTATTAAGGACCTTATTATAAAGCGTTACCATTAAAATGAATAAGAAATTAAAGAAAAAGGGTGGTCTAATAATTTTTTCCATGACTGTAGTTTATGAATATCGCTGCCAGGTGAGAGATGTTTTGCTTCCTCCCTCTCTATAGCACAACCAGTTATCTGCTACAGCAAGTGTCGTCTATTTTAGGATGCATGTGATATTCATTCTTTATACGCGTGTCACTTCCTTGAATTTTTTTCCTGTTGCAAAACAAAAAAAAGCAAGGAAAAGTTTTTTTCCTGCTGCATACACTGCGACCCAGTGTTAAACTTTTCATGGATTCACCCTTGTTGAAACAAACGTCCCATTCTTCCCAGTGTCTGCTTTGCAAGACTTTATCACTGAGTAAACACTATCTTGCATTAAATTGAGTGTAAAAACCAACAGACAAATTGCAACAGCCACCTACTTTCTTTGTTTGGTTCATATCTAGAGGAATGATATAAAGAGTCTGAAAAACACGAGTGTGAGAAACTCAAAGAGACAGGGAGAGGCTGTCACACACTGAGAAGTAGCGATATCACAGGAGGGAGGGAGCGCGAGTGAGGGCCAAGTTGCGAGATCTATTTTTACATCCCATTTCAGAATGAGATAGTGTCCTTCTCTCACACCTCCCGCTGTGGAGGAAGCTAATGCAGGCCTATTTAATTAGACGTTGGCAGATTGTTGAGCCAACACTGTAATCCAATAGAACGTCGCACCACTATGGGGTCCTGCCTCCTCCGATGCCTCCTTGGCCCCATAATGCAGCTCAGTCAGCTCTTCGCATTTTGTCTGCCCTTCTCTCAGCTTGTGACATCAATTTACATTAGCCTGTATTGAAACAAGATGCATTCTTCCCACCAGTGACTCACACACACACACACAGCCCACTCAACCTGCTCCTCCCAGTTGAACTTGACACAGTCCCCCACCATTATACATTACCTTTCATGCTCATCTTATTAGCCTATAATAAGGCGTGTGTACATGTGTGTGTGTGCTTCTCGTATGTATTTATCTTCCGGCCCCGAGGACGGCGGCTTACATGCACTTGCCTGAGGAGTAAATTACCATAGCAATACGGCTGTCAATACTGCTGTATCAATGAGGGGACACAAGTGGCAGAATCAATGAAAACATCTGAATAAGATGCCCTGGATGACAGAGACTTTCCTGCTTTGAAATTCTATTACTGCTCAAGCACTTGACCTCTTGCTCCCATATTCTGCTGCCCCAAAGACTTATTAATGTATACAGCAGGGTACGCAGGATAGGTAAACTTTAATTTTCGTGGGTAATGCTTTAACAATGTATTAGTGGATACACACAGTAAGTGATTGCATAATGATTCGGTCTAATGGGATTAGGTGACTGCAATCTCATGTGACGCCGTAAAAAAAATGCAAGAGTTGCTTTTGTGGTAATTATAATCTGGAATGCAGGCATTTATCCAACAGTATTATATTTTTGAAATATATTTGAGGGTATTTTGCCTTTAATTTATGTGTTTGAAGAGCAGCAGAAAATGTAGCAAGTTAGAGCGAGAGTGACAAATGTCCCGGGAAAGATGCAGTTCGTGTGCCCTTACACACAACCCAGTATTATATTATATTGTATTGTCTCAAGTAGAATTCAGTGGCTAAGTACATTTACACAGATATAAGGTACTTGTGCTTGAGTCATCCTATTTATGCTGCTGTATACTATTACCACTTACTGTTTTACATAAGCTACATGAGCCTATATGATATACTGGTATGGATTTAACTTGTCAAAAGTCTATACAATTGTTAAAAATGAACTCCACCTCCATCACCTACAATGGTAAAATGATACTTCCACTTTAGTGCATCGGTAACTAGAATGGCCCTCTGAGAACACAGACCTCTGCCACAGCCAATGGTGCATTGAGGTGCTTCTTGGACGGTCCCGTTTCCTGCGTTAGGAAGTCCAACTTTGGTGGTTTCATGAGCTTTGAGTCGAAATGTGAAACATTACAACATGGACGCTAAAAATAAGATTTGTTCTCAATGCTCAGAGTGTTTAAACAGTACTTTGACAGCTATTTCCAGTATTTGCGTGATCAAATGTCTTTCCAAGTTTTGATTTGAGGAGGCGTTCATACGAATTTTTGAACCTGGTCTCACAGGAATCCGTGAAATAGCCACGGATTCGCTTAACTCAAAATCCGTGGAATAGCCACGGAATCACTCAAATTTCCGTGAAACTGACACGGATTTCGCTACAATGCAAGTTAATGACAGTCATATCCCGTGGCTATTCCATGGATGTTTTTTCCTATTGGTTTGTTCCAAGTCACGTGACTTTCAAGGTCCCGGCGGTCAGAAACTTGCATTGTAGCGAAATCCGTGTCAGTTTCATGGAAATTTGAGTGATTCCGTGGCTATTCCACAGATTTTGAGTTAAGCAAATCCGTGGCTATTTGACGGATTCCTGTGAGACCATGTTGGAATTTTTAACTAATTGTTCCGATTATGCCGACACTACACGAATGCAGCACAAATATCCTATCTCACAATGTTAAAGGAAGAGAAAAACAATTTGTGACTTGGATCCAAAATTTAACAGGTTCTTTCTTGGCCCATGCTCCATCATTTCACCAAGTTTCATGAAAATTGAGCCAGTAGATTTTCCATAATCCTGCTGACCAACAAACAAACAGAGTCGAAGAAAATTACCTATTAATGATAACCGTTGCAGTGGCTATTTGAATGTATCATGAGTACTTCTACTTTCAAGACTTTAACAACATTTTGCTTATAATAGTTAAATATTTTTTACTTATGTGACATTAAATGCAGGTAGAGTATTTTTAGATTGCAGTGCTGCTGTTTTTTTTTCTGAAGACTGTAGAGAGCAGGCAGGAAACACGAGGAGAGAGATGGAGGATAATGTTTTTCTGCACAACGTACTTGAGAAAAGTAGTCAATAACAGATTTAAGTTGTCTTATTTCCAAGAAATAGTTTGCCTACATATCCCAAACCAACCCTAACAGATGGGTACCACGGAATAATTTGCATATTAAATGATTTGAAAAAGGCCAAATCTATGTGTTTAACAAAAAAAAAACATGAATCATCAACTTTACATCATCATGATACATTTATTTGGATATTCTCCATAATAAACATCGCTTGTGGACAGCTTTGCCAATACTCCAGTGCAATTTTATATAATAAATATAACATATTGTTAATGTTTAGAGAATTCTTCAGTCACATGCTGACACAATCACAATGCGTTTCTCATAAAGTTATGATGTGTTTGAATAAAACTACTGAGTGAAAAAGTAAAAATTGCAGCCAGCGTATCCATCATAGAGTTGTATGTTTTCTAACATCAGTAAGATGAATTGATTCTTGTACTGCACATACTCAGATTTATGGCTATGTGAAAACAACTAACAGCTTTATGAGTACAACATTTACAGTACACAGGTGATTGATGCTTCTACTGAAAACCGGGGGCTATTTTCCATCACATCTAAACTTTGCCTTGACCACACACGTCTGTCACCAGTTCAGAGAGCATTGGAACGAGGCTGACAGATATATAAATGGTCATAAATGCCTCCCTGGACACAATGTTGAAAAAGCGTTTAACCCCCAGAACGAATGGTCCTGGACCTCCCTGGATTTAGCCACATTAAAAAGACACTTGAGCATCCTGATACAAATATTGGGTGATTTGTCGGCTTTTTTGTCGTTCCGTGACATTTTTAAAATGACATTTTGTAAACTTCAGACAGCGTGAATACAATCAATATGAGACGAGTTGGGCCTGTGTTTCCAAGAGGCTTTTTGTAATTTAAGAGTCTGTGTACAAACATCTGATGATTGAAAAGCAAGTACTCGATTATACTCACACACACATGATTGGATCTTACTAGCTTGTAAATACAGAGCGGCATGGGCCAAATGTTTAACATTTACTGTGTGCCCCTCATCACTCTCTCCCCCTCTCTCTTTCTCTCTCTTTTTCTCTCTTTCTATCTTTGCATTTCATATTGTTCTCTTTTTCTCCGAAACCACAATGCATACACAAAAAAACCTCACCAACTCGTCCCACAGTGCATCCGTAATGCACCAAATGGCACCTTTTTTTTTTTTTTACGATGGAAACAATACAATCCCCCTCAGAGCTACTAATGCCCACAGGTCTCAACACATACACCCTTGTTATGTCTTCTTCCCAGGGCAGGGAGTTATACATTATGTTATCTCCCTAATCTGCAAACCAGCTGCAACTGGAAATGAATTAATAACAAATAAAATGCACCCAGTTCATAAAAATGTGTAGATTGCCCCGGGGCACCTAAACAGGAAACAGTGAAACAATTAGACTTCTTGTTTTGTTCTGACCTCTGTTTTGTTTTGTTCTACTTAGCCTGCTGAATAGAAGGAGCTGCAGATAGAGACTGTTGTTTTTTTCTGTCTGTAATCACCACGGTTAAGCCTCCCTGGTCATAGCAGGGGTCAAATCTGCGCGAACACCCACTTTTCATCCTACAGTGAAATTAAATACAGTGTTACAGTAGAGCCCTATGAATGCTGTAATTCTCAGCTGACTGCAACCCACACTGAGCGCTGCGGTTAGCCACCCAGGCCTATACAGCGCTCACATGTGATAACAGGCAGCGATATGGCGTCCTAATTGCTGGCCTGAGTGCTATTGGAGGGAGTTTTCAGCAGGTTTCTTTTTCACTTTCGCTCCATTTGATGTCTTTGAAGTCGGCCTTTTATCTGCCGTTGCTCCTGATGGCTGTTGTCTTTGGTGCGGTGCTGTGTGCGCCCTGCTCTTTGAGCACTCCTAACATGTAACAAAGGCAGGCCCTTAGAGAGAAAAGAAGAGAAAGGGAGCCTCTCTCACACACTTTCTCACATAAAGTCATACACGGATACAAACAGTATATACAATCACATTTAGCCACGGCCATTCACGTGCACGGCTGTCAGTAAAAAGTGCTCTGTGCGATTGTTTAACGTGCCCTAATTTGATTAAGGGCCAAGAGCGGGAAATGAGAGAGTAGTGTATTTGTCTCCGGGGGTTGTAGTGGGGTAAATATAGCAACAAGACAGCACCAGTTGATATGAAGGATTCCATGGTGTGGAGTGCTGTTGTGACTCACCAGGCTGATGATGATCTCTCTGTGTAGGTATGTGTGTTTGCTTACATGCATTTTCTGATTTGGACATGTCCAGTGTTGGTTTCATTCATTTGATGATCTTGAATAGAGCAGGCCCACTCTCCACTCCTCCAGCATGGTGTACAATAATCCATTACAACAGAGAGAGAGAGAGAGAGAGAGAGAGAGAGAGAGAGAGAGACCAGGGAAAGACAGAGAGAAGAAGCCAGAGAGAGAGAGAGAGAGAGAGTCGGCATGGACGGCTCCCGGCTGGCTGCGTGGGGGTGTGTGTCTTAAGAGTGTGTTGAGAGGAGAGTGAGAGAGCTGGTCGTCTCCATGTCTAATCAGGAGAACACTTGTGTGTCCCCGTCTCATTGTCTCCTGGGCCCCTCAGGGCGGAGGCCCCTCCACTCCTCCGCTGCACCTCTCAGGACACGCTGATAGCTGCCGGCCCAAGACTCTGGACTGTACTCATGAAGGAGAAATGTTAAAAATCTATTGTGGGGCGTCCTGGTGGCTCACTGGTAGAATGCATACCACTAAGTCTGAGTCCTTGTTGCAGCGGACGCAGGTTCGAATTCGGCCTGAGGACTCTTTACTACATGTCTTCACCTCTGTTTCCCCCTCCCATCACTTTCTAATAAAGCATGGAAATGCAAAAAAACCCCAATCTTTAAAAGAAAATGATGCACAGTCTTTCATGTGACTGGAAATTAATTATCCCTTCATAAAATCACTGTTGTTTTCATTATTTTCACAAGAGTGTCCTTGTGGTGTAATGACACTTGTACTTTATGGCATTTTTTCAATCTACTATAATAATTCCTCAACCTTTAAATCACCTGTTTTTTTAATTCCAAAGGCTGATTTTTAATTCAAAACGAGGTGCTTCCACGTGAAATAAGTGAATATGCAGTAAATCATGTCTGAGCGGTGTAATTAATGTGACATGATGAACTTGACCTCACTCTACAAGTAAAAACACACGCCCGGTCACACACAATACGGTCGCAGGACATGCGCGCCCCCGACCCCCGGTGTTCCTGCTCCATCGCAGGGGCAGCAGTGCACGCTCCCGGCTCAGCAGTTTCCCAGTTCCGTCTCCTCCATTACTGGCGAGGCTCACAATCAATAATTCAATAGTTTTGGCGTCTAAATCCTGCCCCAAACGGCGAGATACACAAACACTCCAGACTCTAGTGCAGACTCTGTGAGCTCAGTATTAATTAATAGCTAAAGACATTGTGTTTTGTGTGGAAATATCGGAAGGGAGGTAATGCGATCCGGATTCCTATAATTCTAGGCTCCCGTGTCAGGTGTTTATTAAATGTTCAATAAGAGGCGGTTAAGATGTCAGGAAATGAATCAGGCAAATTTGTAAGTCAAGTGAGGCAGGCGTTAATAAATGATTATTTTTTTATTTCTTTTTTTTATAGCAAGACCATGGCTTTGTTTTTAGTTTCAGAGCTGCCTGTAGATTTTTCTGCATAATGCCAAACTTGAGGTCATGACACATAAACCGGCAACATTTTAATTCAGTGAAGGTGGGCAGGAGGCCAGATTCAAGACGGATCGTGGGGGATTCCAACTGGAATTACATCGAATACCATTAACCTATAATATTTTATGTAAAAATGTTTATACTGACAATATCTTAAATGTTACTGGAGGGGAAAAAACATAGCCTAATGGAAAAAATACTATTTAAAATATAAATTAATTAAATATAATTTGAGCATTTAGGATGCTGTGTGAAAGCACAATCACACGGCGGGTACAATTCAATTAAAATGCATCTTTGTTTTAATTAATATTCCGTTGGGGTTAGTTTATTTAATTATTGCAGGAATAACATAGTTGTTTTAAATCTTTAGAAAAATCCATATAAGTGTGTGCATTTCAAGTGCTGCAGAACCTTTTTGTCTTTTTTCTTTATCTGCCACTTTTTCGAGCTTGTACTGGAAATTAGCAGCCCTCCTCTCCAAACTGCTCCATAACCAAAATGATGAATAATGCATCGGTTTGGCAACAGACACCATGTTCCTGACTAAACGGGCCTGTCACAACTGTGACGTTATCAAAAGACCTATAGCTACAGGCATGAATTATTGAAAAGCTCTCAGAGGTTTACCGGCAGCGATCATAATAATAATAATAATAATAATAATTTTGCTCATAAAGGCCAATTAAGAATGTAAAAATAATGTCAACCCATTAAAGAAACTTTAGTTAATTTATTATAGGAACGAAAAACATTTTTGTTTAGGTGGATTCACGTTTCACATGTGATGGAAAAAGTAAAACAATTTCATGAGTATTCTTTTTTTTTTTTTTTTTTAGAAACCCGTGCCTCAGGTATAAGTTCACTTCCACTGTTATAAAAACATCAAAATTACGTACAGAAAGCACATGATTTTTTTAATACACAGAAATAAAGTAAAAATGAACAAATTCCCCACAAGGCATTCATAAAGCCACTAAATAATAAAAATAATGCATGTTTCTTGTGTATAAACATATTTTACACGTGCCCGTACCGGTTCGCATACAGTCCTCGTGTTTAAGATGACATGATGCTCCTTTAAAAGGGGACAGATCACCACCTTATATGGACACTATCGGGCTATCCTGACCAAAAAAAGTTCAGCATATAGCCTACACATATATTATAATCTCACATTTGTGGTGTGTCGCCTATAGTTTCACCAGAGGAGGTCCAAACAAGGTCAAATATAGGCCAAACATTCAAGTGAGAGTTCCTCAGAGAGGAGAGGAAAGAGGGAGAGAGAGGGGGAGAGGAAGAAGAGGTGGAGCTCACATCACGTCCTCCGTGAAGACAAACTCATGCAAACACTTGCTTGGGCATTTTTGATTTTTTTTGGACAAGAAACAGAAGAGGGAGAGAAACACTTAGAATATTTTTTTTCTTCAAAGAATTCCTGCTCTGTCCTTTTACAGAGAAAGTGTTTTTATAACGAGGCCAGCCTCTATATGAAATCATAACAATAATAATATAATATTAAAACAGAACAACTGCAGAATGGTTCGCCTTGTTTGACAAAGTATCGACCGTCCCAGCTGCTGCGTCCTCCTTCAGGGTGTCCCCTGCTCGCTGTCCATCCGCGTCCAAAAATCACATCTGTGTAGGCTATATCACGTCACAGTCTTTTTTTTATTTGTCTCATAAATAGCCTATATTTTTAAACGTATACTCGTCGTCCTTCATTTTTAAAAAAAGAAAACATAAATATCGTCCTTGGATATTTTCTTCTCGCTCTGCTCTTGGGTTTTGTGTTCAGTGTCTCTCAGTAGCGAGGACGCGGCATTTAGCGCGTACGCGCCTCGCGCCCCCAGGTCTCCCTGGCGTCACAGTCCCAGCGCGGCCGTGTGCTTTTTGGCCTTCAGTCTCAGGTCGGCGATGCTGGAGTTCTTGCTGGTGTTCTTGGCGGCGGCGGCGGCGGCCACGACCGACGCGGCGGAGGCGGACTCGGCCGCGAGCGTCGCCAGCGGCAGGCCGAACGGCGGCGCGGGGAACATCATGTAGGGCGCGTGCGCCGCCAGGTGAGAGTGCAGGTGGTGCTGCGCGTGGGCCACGGCGCTGTCCAGCTGCAGTTGCGCCTGCACCTGAAAGGAGAAGGGCGGCACGTTGCAATGACTATCCTACAGGACGGGACGCACGGATGGGTGGGGGGAGAGAAGGGGGGAGAACATGCGTTAACTTTGCAGTGGGATGTGCTTCAACTGTCAGTAAGTGTCTGTGACCTCGTGCTTAGAGGTCACCATTCAGCTGCACTTCAATGGATGCCATCTACTTCTAGGGACATTATTGACAACGGCAACTCTTTTGAGACAAAGGTCAAATTTGTTTTTTTATTTTGACACCAATAGCTTGAAATCTGATCTCAAATTAAACTTTTATTGGTTTGATAGAGATCTTGGGCCCTTACGGGATAATAAACCTAGACCATGCACTTCTAATATAATGCAATATCAATTATACTTTTTTTCTTATTCTGTCCAGGTCCCCCACACACAGGTGCACAGCATAATATATCAAAAACAAACCAATCCAACTTTAGTGTGAAAACATTGAAACAAAGCCTTGGTGTTGTGTTTGCTCACAGTAAAATAGACATATTTATGAGGATTAAAACAATAGAGGGAGTTTTCCAATTAGGCTGTACAGGCTACGCTGTGTTGGCACAGTGTTTTTTGACAGTGTGGTAATAAGAGTTTAGTTACCCCCTACATTGGAACTGGAGTCTCTGCATAGCACTTGGGCAGAGCCATGTGCCAAGACAGCAGTCCGGGGATTGGTCTGGTTTTTAAGACTAGACGCTTCAAAGTCACTTGCCTGTTGGAATGGCATCCGTAAAGCCCCCACGTTGACATATGGCGCTACACGACAAGCTTCAAACTGATTCGCTGCTCCAATCAGAACTCCTGCGAAAAATAAAAAATAAAAGCACAGATGATAGTCTATTTGTGAGGAGAATATTCAAAAACAAAGAGTGTAGGACTGAATAACGAGCTGCAAACTTTAATAAGGTCCGAGATAAACAGGCACTAAAAGAAATCACAGTGCGTTTGATGGCTTCATTAAGTGAAAATGAAACCACGTTCCAAATAGTAACCGTGCGTAAAGATTAAAAATGCTGCACGCATTAGAGCGTGTGTTTGCCCTATAATAGGATATAATATAATAAAGTAGAAATATGGTTTTGTTGTTTTTGTGGGAGCATGCAGGATAAAAGCTTACCTTTATGTAACTGGTTCTCCTGCTTTCTACATTTGGCTCTTCTATTCTGGAACCAAACCTGCAGGGACAGAAATTAATTAGAGACCCACTGATTGGCAGCTGCTTGTGAGGCCATGTGTAATTCCTCTCAAAGTGACAACAACCGCAGAAAAACAATATCCCCGAGGAGCTCTGAAATATTAATGACACTGCTTAACCCCAGATTCTGAATTATTACATTTAGTCTGCAACAAGGAGAAGTAGGGGGGAGAGAACGGTAGTAATTCTACGAAAAGAGGCGCATTAAAACCTTATTAGGAGAATAGAAACACCCTTGTTGGAGATGTGCAGGACTATTGGACTATAATAAATAACCTTGTCAGCGGTGGTTTCATCTTTCTATAGATTAGTGTCCCCGAAGAGTTGAATGGACTCTGAGATATCGAATAGCAGCAATGCTATTACGGTTTTAGGACATCAGAGCAAGGCGATCTGAGAGCATCTTTCCATCTCCCTCTCATTAAATGACCGCTGAAATTAATTACCCTTATCTGCAGAAAAATCCATGTCAGAGAGACGCTTAAATGCCTCGCAGTTTTGTCTAATCACCGCCATAACACACACTTGCACACAAAAAAAGAAACGCTTCAAAGCCAGCTCACTTCTCTTTTTTTCTTCCTTCTGTTGAAATCGACAAGCGTCAATTTCAGAGAAACGCCTTGGAACACAGATTAAACGCTTTATTTCTATGATAATCTGCTTTGAATTTCCCAGACAAAAAGCTCGGGCTGAATTAGCCCACAATACAACATGTCAACGTGCAATCTCGCTAACATTAGCTCCGTATACACACAGTGAAATATCATATTGATCCGGCTGTCAGCTGGCTTCATTTATTGACCACAGTATATGTCAATCGGAAGTCCTTTTGTGCATGCTGCAGCTATAATTTATCGCGATGATAAAAGCAAAATGCTCCTATTGATTGAGGCAAAATCTAAAATAAATGTGTGGTCTGTGCATGCAACTGGTAAAAAGATATAATAGTGTAAGAGAGAGATAGAGAGAAAGAAAGAGGGAGAGAGCTGCTCTTGATTTGGGTAGAAAATAATACATAATTTATGCAAATCCCCGAGCTGTGCTCCTTGTTCGCGATACAATACGCCTTATTGGTGAGATTCCAGTTCAGGCCGGGAGAGCCCTGCAAAAAGCTGGCTTTAACTTTTTTAGGGGGGTAAAGGGTGAGTTGGAGGTCTTTTGGGCCCGGTTTATGATTTATTTTTTTTACCACAACGAGCGCCATATTCAATCTGGAGACAAATGCTCAGTCCTCCCCTGAGCCGGGGCACACGGGGTAAAAGATATTATAGGGTTTGATACATCAGATGAGAGTCTATATGTTCATTGCCCCCCTACTCCTGTTACACCAGGCATGTCTGAGTCTGAGCCCCCCTCCCCTCCCTTCCTCTCCCTCCCTGCCTGGCTGAAGCCTTACTGGGTTTCTGCGCAGATGGTGTGTCCCCATGAAAAACGACAGCATCTCTGACAAACAGGGCCTTATGTGGTAACATGCACCCAGAAACTGAAGGCAAATATTTGTTTCGCTAGATTTGGACAATACAGATTAAAACGATACTCGTGATACAAGCACAGGCCCTAATTGAGATCATTAACACAAATTAAATAATCAAAACAAGCTGAGAGGAAACTAATCTGATCTGAAAATGATGGGAACAAAAACAAGTTTCATAGTAAGCCGTTTTTTCTTCTTTAAAAATCTTACTAAAACCTGCAAACACCCATGGGTGCTTCATCTGAACTACAAATCCAGGCCTAGTAAGTCTGTGCACGTGCATTTTTTACTGTTGAAGTCATAAAATATTTTTATTATTATTATGATCAGACTGTGTTTATGCGTGGTATAAAGCTTATCATAACAAAATCAGAAAACATATTAAAATAGCTCCTTAAAAAGACAGAATAAGGGAACAACACGTGTATTTCTTATTATTTTTTCGTCTATTATTATTGCTTTTATTGTTGCTGTTATCATCAATGTCATTATTATGATTTTGATTCTTGTTATTAGGCACAATATTTTCACTTGGTCATAATTATTATTCCAGTTTAAGCACTTTCTCTTCCATTGTTTCTGACACACATATAGCCCACGCACACTGCCATGGTTATGATAATGCTGTTAATTATAATGGTAACAATTAATATTTAATTTAATATATTTATTATTTATTATATATGTATTCATTATTATTATTATTATCTTTTAATTTACTTATATTTAAATGGGTGTAACTTTGTCTTAGAAATAAGTATTTTTTTTTAAATAAAATAATTAGCCTATAACATTCTTCTACTTATTATTTTTTTAAATAATTTTTCTTCCTACCTGTACTCGGGCCTCCGACAGTCCCAGCCGCTGGCTCAGCTCCTCCCGCATGAAGGCGTCCGGGTAGTGGGTCTCGTCGAAGAGACGCTCCAGCTCGTTGAGCTGCTCTAATGTGAAGTTAGTCCGACTTCTCCTCTGTTTGATTTTAGTCTGTGCCTCATCCTCTAAAGGCTTCGAGTCCTCTTTCCTTTCCTTCACGTCCGTGTTGCCTGTGTTTGTTGCAGACGAGAGGAAGAGAGGAAGACATCAGCACCATCTGTGACCTCCAGTCTGTGGTCAGCACTGGGCTCCAGCATCACAAAGTACATCTTTTTATATTTTACTCCTAAAAAACCGGATTCGAACCCGCGACCTTTGTGTTATGAAGCGGCAGTGCTAACCACTACACCACCAAAAAACAGTGCCAAATCTGTATTTTTTATTATATATACTTTCCTCATAATAAAAATAAGCAAATCTCTGCGTGCAAACTCCGTAAAAAACCCTGAAATAACGTCACTAGAAAAATGGCTATCGACCTGCACCAATTGAAACAAGACCTGTCTGATGAGAAGGAAAGAAAGACATGTCCTCCCAGCCCTCAAATATCACACAGCTATCAGACCTCGGATGTTTTGTAGAGCTACATAAAGCTCTTTAATTATTAAGCGCTTATAAATATGCATCGCTGTGCCCACTGTTGGATGTCTGATACATGCTTTTAACCACGCTGCCCATGACGAACAGATGTCACCCAACTCTAAGATATCTTGTCCTGCACGTTGTTACATTTAATCCACATTTTTATAACACACTATAAACAGCTGCTTCTTAAAATGTAAAAAATATAAATAATTTTAGCACATAGAAATTAATGTTTTGAAGCATTAAACACAAAAACAAACATTGATATTTAAATCTAAAGTATGATTTCTTGCTCCCTTTAAATCCCTGATTTCTTTTTTAATTTGCTGTTATTTTCGTTAACAGCTATTGTAAAAACACTGAATTATTGAGGAGAATCACTAAAAACAAACCTTCCACCTAAACGTCTATTTGCTATTTTTATTTACGAGATCCTAAGATTTTTATTCAAGCCATTTATTATTTTACCAGATGTGCTTCCACACCTGAAAACAGACATGCATGTGCACCGAGTGACTAGAAATGACAGGACTTGATCGCCTGCTTTCATGTGAACTGATTTCTGTCTGTCAGGTGTTTGATGCGCCTTTGCCATTATATATAAAAGATAAAAGAAAGGAAGAAAGAAAGATAAATGACAATCTACAACAATTATGTAATGAATTAATAGAATCTACATTGTGATGAAGCTTCTATTCAATCTGAAATACTGCAACGTTTTTTGAAAACTTAAAGCACCAGAATGCACCTTTGTTACTTTAACAAACGTTTTATATATGAAAAATACAAGCTTAAGTCCTCTTATTATAATAAAATGATTATTAGTTTGCCACAAGAGGCCTTGTTGTTTATAGTTCTAGGGTAGGCCTTTTCTTATCATTTAAAACTTTGAAACTGTGCCACAGAAATACATTATAAACTGCAGGCATCTTATTGAGAGGAATGATAGGTTTAAAAAAAAAGCAACAAAAAACAACCCGTCAAGGTTTTTTATGTTGCATAAGGCAAACAACTGACGTGAAGAAAAATAAAACATAGCCTACTTTCAGAAAACAGCATGGATGATTTTTTGCTTCTACCAGATCTCGATTATTGGGCTATTAAATTTGCGCTTTGTGTTTGGATCTTAAATGAAGAAGCTTTAACTGTGTTTCGCAAATAAAAAAACATCAGTTTATGATGTTCGATTGGCCTCTCTGGACTAGAATAGTCCCCTCTAAGTCCAGACAGCCCTGTAGATAAAGATTTGCCATGCACTCCTACCGTCTATTAGTTTGGGGCTCCCGGCGTCCCTGATCCTCTCCGGGCCGAGCATGTCCGTTTCCCTGCCCGGCGAGAGCGCTCCGTTCCGGGTGACGGCTGCAGCGTCCTCTCGGCTCCCCGGCTCTCCGGTTAAAGACTCCCTGCTCCCCGCTCGCGTCGACCCGGTCTCCAACACCTCCCTGTAGGTTATCACTTCCTTCTTCTCCTTTACTTTCTGATCGAAAGACTTAGACACGAAAGCGGTGAGCTCTTCCATCACACTGCCTTCTCCCCTCTTAAAAAAAAAAATCACCACCACCACCACCACCACCACCACACACACTCACTCACACACTCTCCCTTGTGCTTCCACGACAGCTTAAGACATCAATGGTGTGGCTCGTTTTAAAGCCGACCCCTTGAAAATGATAGCCTATACGAGATGATGCTGCCAACTCAGGAAGAAGGTAAAAAATATATAAAGAATATATCTTCTCAGCCAATTCCTCCCTCCTTTGGTAGCGGAGTTGGGAACCTGCTGGTGATCCTCTATTGAAGTCACAGTATTTATACTTTGCGGCGCCTTGCCCCCTTGATCCGTGCAAATTACCTCCCCTCAGGATGCCGGGATGAGCCCCCCTTCCCCTTCACTGATATGGGAGAGAGAGAGAGAGAGAGAGAGAGAGAGAAGAGGAGTTTAAAAAAAAAAACATTAGGCAGCACCGTCTCTATTGGCCATTAATCCGAGATTGACAAGAAGGACTAATTAATTTAATTAAGCGCTCATTCGCTGCTATTGTCCTGAGTTAGTTTTTAAACACCCGGGAGATGGTCATGGATCTCTCTCTCTCTCTCTCTCTCTCTCTCTCTCTCTCTCTCTCTCTCTCTCTCTCTCTCTCTCTCTGCAGGAGGGGTGTGGCTTAAAAAAATCTGAAAATGACAAGAGAGAGGGAGAGAGAGCGAGGGAAGCACATGGATGAGGAGTCCTTCCTCAGTATATCTCTGTGATCTGGGGGGAAAATAAGTCACAACGATGACACGGAGAGAAAAGAAAGAGGTAAAAAAAAAAGAAAAAAGAAAAAGAAAGAGAAGCGGACCAGCTGGGATGCCGAGAGGAGCGAAACGTCTTAATACAAGGAGCTTTACAGAGGAAGCTCAAGTGAACATATTTGGCTTGAAACCCCAGTTGCATACAGTTGGCTTTAGGCCTGCTACATTTATCCATAAGTTCATGACGCGTTTATATGAATCCATGTGGTCGCTTTTATTTTGAAATCGAATTTTTATATATAAAAAAGGGAATTTGAAACAAGTAAAACAAATATATGTAATTGCGGTGGCTCGAGGCCTAATTGAATATTCTAGGAATAATGATAAACGAAATTATTGTTATTATTATTATTATTATTATTATTATCATTATTATTATTATTATTATCATCTGATTATAAGACAGGCATGAAAGTTTACATGCCATTTAATGTTCCCACTATATGCAGCGTTGCTTTATGTTCCTAATCAGTAATTATGTATTTTTAAATTGTCATCATTAGCGAGACTATATCGCTTAATATTAATTCTCAGTGGACTTTTAAACCATTAGGATGTTAAATAGCAGCTAAACGTTTAATTATAATGCCTCTCGCGATGCATTGCCATTGGGCTCACTAATTAACGGAGTTTTTTTACTCGCTTTTTCCCGCTCAAATGATTGCCTATGTTTGCAAAAAAATAAATAAACAATGGCTGACTTGCGGTGGAGGTAAGTGAACGCCGCGCAGAGAGAGCAATTAAGTGAGCAGAGGAAGAAACGTATAGGTAGACAAGAAATAGGATACAGCGGGATTTTGAAAACGTCGGGATGAATTTGATGCAAAATTAAGCGTGTTTATTGATAATCTATATAAAGCCCTATTTCCACACAGGGGCTCTAACAATTCCCCTAATTAAATATTAACGATGTTTCAGCTTGAACCTTAGGCATTAATTACTATTATTTCTGCTGCATCTGAAAGCAGGATGGATAAGCAGCCTCTTGTATCTATATGTGCAGTGAAATCCCCAACTTGTTCCTATGTTCTTGATTCATTCACAGTTTCAGCTTCATCCCGTTATGTGTTTTTATTTTATTCCACGAAGTAATTAATTATTCTACTTTGCTGGAAAAAATAGTTTAGATGCTGTGTCTGCCCTCGCAGCTCTCTGAGTGTATATTCTGCTGTAAAACCTTATTATGTGAGAGGATGACCTCATGCAAATTATCATTGACGGACCTACAACTCACATATGCATTTGCTTATGTTATTATTTGTGGTGTGCATTTGGGTATTGTCAGATCAAAACAGTACACGAGCAGCCCAGACTTTTTATGTGCATGATAAACATTATAGCCCTATTCATTTAGTATATTTTCAATTAACTGGAGACTTAGGCCTCAATACAACTCGGCAGTTTACACTGCAATTTAACGATTAAAGACAATAAGTGAAGAATACATGTTGCTGCTCCATTAATTAAACTCTTCATTTCATGTCAAAAGTCACACTTAATCATCTAAATAAAATAACATACTATAATAATGCTGGGTTATATCTATATTAATATGAATTGTTTTACACTATAGTTAAAGTGGCAACAACAAAAAAGGCTGCAGGGCTAATTTGAGGATGAAGATACCATTCAGGGTAAATCACGAACAACTAATTCAACCACGATTCCAGATGAGAGAAGTTCCCAATCGATTGCTCTGTTTATGATTATTTTGCCTGGGCTCGATCGATGCTATCCGCTTTGACTAGCAGAGTCTCCTGAGCAGTGCATGGCTGAGTTGTGGAGCTTCACAGCGATTTAAAGGTGAGGAGCGGGCTTTTCATTTCAATGTAGCTTCTCGTTGATTTTGCTGCAGCTTATATCTTATGTGTAACGTTCACTGACTGCACTGGGACACTGTTTAGTGGCTCAAATGCCTCAGTCGAAACAAAAACCACCATACAGCCAAACGTTAGTGGAGATAGCACAGTTAGCTTGCTAGCTAGCCTCCACAAAAACACATTTAAAAAATACATTTTTCTTTTATATTTACGGCATATGTGACAGTCGTGTTGTAAGAGCTGTAACGATGATTTATATGGCGTAACTTTTGCTTTTTTCCCACGTGGTTAATAACTGAGCTACGTGTTGTATTAGCTAGCTAAACAGATCACTGACTTTGTGGTTAAAGTAGCTACATTAATGAAACATTAAGACACGTAGAGACATGTACTATTGACTTTTTTATTATGTTTAGCGTGTTCACGTCGATACTGAAAACTTTCTTTTATCGCAAAGGCTTATAACTACGTGATCTCTTGGTTGTTTTCTCCCCCAGCTCTTATCACTTTCTATGTTTTGACTTTTGTAATTCCAACTTGTCTGTGTTTTTATCTCTTGTCTGTAAAGCACTTTGTAACTTTGTTAAGAAAAGTGCTATACAAATAATGTTTATTATTATTATTACTGGAGGTTTAGTTTTTAGATTGTTGATCAAATGTGTCATGGAGATAACTCATCGGCAACACCATGTGTTTTGGCAGCTGACCGTCAGACAGCATGGGTCGGCGCTCGTCTGATAGTGAGGATGGCGGTCGGAGCAGGAGGAAAAGGAAACAGCGTCGAAGGTCATCCTCCTCCTCCTCCTCTTCGTCTTCATCCTCCGGCAGCAGGGTGACCAGCAGCCGGAGCAGAAGGTCCAGTCGCCGCAGCCGCTCTCGCTCCAAAGACAGAGAAAGAGACAGGAGGTGAGCGCGCATAACACACCTTTCTTTTCTATTAGAGGTAGAAAGGGATTCAGGTGACTGTCCTGTTGCAGTTAGCTCTGGTGCTGATGCTGCATTTTCACAGAAGCCCATCCCCTGACTGAAATGCCTCCTCTTCTCTGTGATTGCAAAAGTGAATCAAATGTTTGAACTATTGTTTGGGCCTTTCTTGTCTAATGTTGGTTCATTATATTTCCTGTGGGTTTCTGTCTTTTAGAGCTTATTAGAGGCTAAATCAAATCAAATCAATTTTATTTATATAGCCCAAAATCACAAATCACAGATTTGCCTCAAAGGGCTTCACAGACTGTACATGGTACGACACCCTCTGTCCTTAGACCCTCACATCGGCCAGGGAAAAACTCCTTTAAAAAACCCTTTTAGCAGGGGAAAAAGAAGAAGAAACCTCAGGGAGAGCGACAGAGGAGGGATCCATCTCCCAGGACGGACAGACGTGCAATAGATGTCGTTGTACAGGGCAGGTCAACAGAGTAGAGTAGAGTAGATAGAGGTGTGGGGGGGGGCAATAGAGAGAGAGGGAGAGAGAGGAGCAGGAGTTTATTGGGGGGGGGGGGGGCACAGCAGCAGGTGATGATGCGCCACCATTGGCCAGTAGTGATGGTGAGTGTAGAGTGGACCAGGAGAGGAACATTCCCATCTGGGGCCGAACCAGATCCACAGCTGCAGGCTAACGTGTATAGTGCCTCTGTTAAAGGGTAGTTCTGAGCTTTTGTAGAGGTTGTATGAGGTAGTTATTCATAGTCAGTGTTTTACCTACAGTAGATGATGTCATCAGGCCCCCAGTTTGGAGAAGCATGCAGGGCAGATGGTAAGCTAAGCAGTGTGTTGCTGTGGAAGGACGCAGCAAAATGTGTACCTAATATTGACAGTTTGATCTTACTGTCAGACAGCCCTTTTCCACGGGGGAACTGAAGCTGCTACATCTATCTATGCTCTTTCCAAATCTACCAGACTCCTTTGACAAAAACAGTAATTTTATCCAGCAGAACACAGAAGTTGTTGATCTACCACTGCCTTGATTGGTTAGTTTGTTTGTGTTATTGTGTGACGTAGCAGAGACCATAGATGACATAACGGCTTCACTTCCCCATTGGAAGGGGTTGTCTGACGGCAAGGTAGCACTAATTGTCTGATGTGCCTTTTTCACAGCAGACAGTTTGACATAGTAGGAAAAGTACAGATGTTAATTACAACATTACATAGCTCTGTTTTATTCAAATGTCCCAGTGAGCAAGCATGAACAATACCAGTAGCCTGAAACTAAAGCAGCTAAATGGACTTCAGCGGTCGTATATGTGTGTATATATATGTGTGTATATATATGTGTGTCTTATTTTTCTTTGAAATATAAAAAATCTGTATTAACACCATTAGTGTTGAATTGGCCTTTGTTTTTTGACTGTTTTTAAGATTGATAATTGAAAATATTGGGTATTGTTTTTTGCTTTGGCTTCAAAAGTATATTTGTACATTCCTAGGGTTAACCCATGTGCGCAAAGGTAGAGATGCCCTTGAAATAATACAAATATTTTTATACAATTCCTTTTTTTTTTCCCATGCACATGCGGTAACATAATTTAAAATACAAAGATCACAGAAAAAAATGTATTGAATTCCAGAAAAGTTTGTTTGTCTGGCATGTAAACCTACTGTACCCTAATTTTTTTAACAAATACTGACTAAGAGATAATTATTGTTTAGATTCCAAGTTTTCAATCCGTCCTAAGATAGAATGCTGTTTGGTGTTGTGGTTTTAGTCCTTGTCCAGGCTAACTAGACTCCTTTAAGATGTTTTAGTAAGGATTTGTGTGGAATGATGGACAGTGAAGGACCTTTGCACAGATAAGGATTCTGCTCAGAGGACCCAAGTATGAAATGTAGCATTCAAATTTTAATTGAGCCACACTATTTAAGTTGGTCTTATGATTTCCACAAAAAGAATATGTATGATCACTATTATAAAAAATGAATCTATAACATTTACTTTTGTGTTTTGGCCAGAGGTATTTTTTGAGATGAAACATAGCTTAAAATTTAAGGTAGACATGACTGTTTTAGATGGCCCATTTTGTGTCTCTTCTCAGTAAAGCATAAAATCTGAAGGTTACGAGCTTATACCTGTTTTATAAGCTTCTCCTCCTGTTAACAAAAGACCACACTTTGTTATTTAGCAGTTTCAGATGAATGAGGGGCTCAGGAATAATCAGACATCTTTACAAGTGGCAAGTGGCTGGACCTGGCCTCCTCCATCCATCCACAGCTGCCACTGGCTGTGTGTGGCTGCTCAGACAAGGCCAGTTGATGGTAATTATTTATGAGGCTTGGTCAAGGTCCATTACTGCTGATTGGAAGTCATTGCCTGTCTGTACGGGATGGGGCTGGGTGGGCAGTGTAAACCCCGGGACCACAGTCCCTCATCTATTAGCCATATGTTTTGATCAATTAACCAAGACCTTGTGTGTGTGTGAGTGTGTGTGAGTGTGAGTGTGTGTGTGTAAGAGAAACATGTTCCTTAAATAGACTTGTTTGAAAGAGGACACACATTCTGCGGCATTTTCAACCTGCATACATGCAAACGGTGTAAAGAGACCTCACATGTGGTAAAACAGAAGATCGCTTATGTTCTTGGTGGGTGACATCATGACCACATAATAAAGGTGTATGTGTTAAGAGAGTAACTGCATCCATGCGTAAGTGCGAGCAAGACGGGGGAAAGTGTGTGTGTGGGAACAAAAGACTTGAAATCCAACTTGCTAGCTGTTGTATTTATGTGAAAGGCTTTTGTGTTAACCAGCGCTTCCCACTTCCATGTGTTTGAGCCATTATGTTTTTATTACGTTACATTCGCGCAGGCTTCTGAGAATATGTGAGCTAACGCCACCTTCCAAAAACCCTCACTACTCACTACTGTGTGTTTCTTCTGTGTAATGTGTGAAGTGGTTGTACGAGGGCTGTGGAAGTTATTTCATAAGGCCCGGCTCATGGGATCCAGCCTTTGGAATACTAATGGATCTTTCCTGCGCTGCTCTAAGTGGTACAAATCTGGTTTGATAGTTCAGCCTCTGTGTTATTTGAATTGCTTTCCTTTTTCTTCTCTTCTCCTCTATCTTGCGAAGCTCCCATAGGACCGTGTATGTGTTTTTTTGTGTGTGTGTGCTAAAAAGATTTGGGTATTTTTGGCTTTGGTGAAAGAAAAGAAGAGATTTTAAATAATGAATATTGCTCAAACTGTTTGCGCAGTAGAAGAGGTGGTGGGGGGGGGTTCTGCATTTACATTCACCCCCATAATGCCTCCTGCTACATGATATCAATAAGAACGCGGTGTGAGTGGTGTTTGGAAAATAGACGCTACACACACTGCTGTAGCCACATTAAAGCGCAGCAGAGCACCAAAGGGCCCCTGTGGAGGAACTGTAGGGCAGCCTGCATGGCTCTGCTGCTCCCAGCCGTAGACGAGCGTGTTCACTAATGCAAAGTAGCCATCAGCGTTGCTCATAGGAGGTGAGGTTGTCTGGGACACAAGGACATATTTGCTCTTGAAATGAACAGCAAAACAAATTAGGAATACAGCATTCACTTATGCAGGAGAGAGAAGAATTCAATATGGGGAATGAACACAGAATAATAGAAATGGTGCTTCTTATGGCAGGGTGGAGGGAGCTGATATGAGAAGTGTTTGATTTTTTTAAACTTTTTTTTTTTTTATGGATAATGAGTGAAACGGTAAAATGAGGCCAAATGACCATGCTTCACATGTTTCATTGTTGCCGATTTGGCAAAACTTCCAAATGATTAATTTTCCTGAACCCCGCTGTCTGAGTGATGTTTTGTTTTGAGGATCCTGCCAATAGCATAGTAATATAAATGTTTGTTAAAATTTGTATGAATTTGTTCTGTGGTCTCCAGGAGAAAAAGACGCTCCAGCAGCAGTTCGTCCCACAGTTCGTCTCGCAGGAGGAGGAGTCGCAGCGCAGAGAGAGACAAGGGGAGGAGCCACCGCTCACACAGGTCACGCAGCCGAGACAGGAGGTAAACAACACAAACGCACAACATTTTATTCAGTCTTGGATAGAGTAACTACCAACACAACAGTGAATGTTCAAACCACTAGCTATGTTTTAAAGAATACCATTTTCCTTAGTGCTATACACTGATTGAATTTCAACACTTTTTAGAGTTTTTAGACCCTTCGGTGGTTTTGGTTGTGAATATTTCATGATTCATATTGTTGCAAAGTTGAAATTTAGAACCCCAAGTATTGTGATTTACTGAAAAATGGCAAGTTTCTGAATTATTCCAACATAGTTTTTGCTTCAAAATCGTAAGTAATAGTTAATAATAATAAAAATAAAATGTTATACATTTGTAACAAAGGCAAGTATATATATATACAGCACGTTTCAACAACAAGATATTCAAAGTGCTTTCAATAAGGCTTTTAGTAAAAAAATATATTAAAAAACAAACAGAAGGCAATATAAAAAGAAACACATCTGTATGACTTTAAAGAGTAAAACAAAATAAAAGATGAAAATAAGCTAAAATAGAATACAGCATGAGTGATGAGTGATGGCTACATCTTTAAGGAGGGACCAAAAAAAAATCTTCTTGAAGTGCTCTTTGGGTGTTTGTATTACAAATCAGTATGTGGAATGCCACCGCAGACTTTTCTTATTAAAAAAAGCAATAAGACTTTTGGAAGTTTACTTCAGCGTAAACAAACACATCGTTTCGTATTTATGCCTCATGTCATCAGACGGAGCCACATGGAAACTTAGGTCTGGATTAGTATGTTCATGTGCACGTACTCGTGTCTCAGTTTGCCCTGACTATCTGTCTTACAGTGTGAGTATTAATGAAACAGAGACCCGCAGAGACGGCAGGTCATATTGCAACACCAGTTCAATCCTTCCCAAATCTCTTCTGGCAGCAGCTCTCCTTTCACTCATTAACACAATTAAAACATCATTAGCCATACATACTTTGTTGAATTATGATTATTATTGGTGAAGCTGACTCCTTTTTTTTTTTTTTTTTTTTTGCAATGGACTAACTTATTCATGCAAGACTAATATGTACACACCTGCACTCTCTCTGTCTCTCTCTCTCTCTCTGTCTGTCACACACACACACACACACACACACACACAGTTATAGTCAGACGTGTATCCCTTTCAGAAACATAAAGGCAACGTCTCTGTGTGTGGTGGTCCATGTCATTAGCATAGCTAATCTGGTGCTAATGAACCAGTAAACTCTGCAGTTTTTAAATCCCTCACACACACACACACACACACACATTGTCATACACACATAAAAACATGCACAGATGCACAATTGAAGAAAAGGTTTTCATAATATATGCGCGAGCGAGGCCTTTTGTTTACTTGTGTAAGGCTGTGGGGGAGAGCAGAGATCATTTTAATCACAAAGGAAAAAGAGTTTTAATATCTTCATTACAGAGGTGTCACATTGAATGAATGATGCAACAGAGACATTTTGACATAAGAGTGGTTGATGGTGCACCACACTTTTTACTCTCCAACCTAATGGTCACAGAACATCTTGTGGCTTCACAACAAGCAGCAAATATCCGGGTTGCTCTGCGAAACGAAACCATTTCTGGAGAGAATTTGACCAAGCAGTTTTCACACATTGTCTGGCTTCTCTCAGTGGTACAGTGGCAGTCACTCGCAGCGGCACTGGTGATTAAAACATCAGTCGAAAATGGCATTAATGGTGTGGTGTGAGATGAAGGGTGGAGGGGATTTGGGAGATTTAGAACTACAGTCGATGACATCGGTGTTTACAAACGCTGTACTGTGATTAGGAGGGTTGCGTTGTGTAATCGGCTTAGCGGTGAGCGAGGAGCAGGTGGGTTGGGCTGGTGCTGGTGGGAGTGCGTGGTGGGGTGTTACGAGGTGGAGGCGGTGTTGGAGGTGGGGATGTGCAAAATGATGGCATTGATGATGAATTTATGCAGTTATGTGATGGCAGCTGCAATTTGTGTCTGCAAAACTTTGTCGTGGGCCGCAACATGTGTGCTGCTGTGGGAGCGTTAAACAATCTAGTGGAAATTTTGTTGTCATAAATGGGACTAGAGCTGAAATTATTTGTCAACTAATTGATAGAAATAATCAGCAACAATTAAGACTAATAATCAACTCATTTTTCAAGCATAAATGGGGAACAAAATAGCTTCTGATTCTCAAATGTGAGGATTTGGCCCTTTGCATTGTGTTGTTGTAGAATAAACTGAATCTCTGGGGGTTTGATGATAAATTGAGACAATAAGCTATTTAAAGGAGGCACTTTGGACTCTTGGAAAGGCATTTTTCATTATTTTTTAAAAAACGTATTAAATGATGTATTCATTAAGGAATTAACTGAGAGTCATTCATAATTCAGATTATTGTTAAATGGCTTTAAATGAGACATTTTTAAAACAAATCCTGTAAATATTCATGTCAATATATCCCATATTTTCTGCATTACTTAGAGAGTCTGTTCTAAGGCATTGGACGAAATTACAATTCAAGATTATGGATAAGGGAAGTTCACCACAATTAACTAATTGAGTTTTGTTTTTGTTTTTTTGTTGTTTTTTATCAGAATCTGCAAAAAAATCACGTTTGTCACATCCCAAACTGTAAAACTGCAACCTTGTGGATTGTACAGCTTTGTAGTGGGATACTGCACATTCTGCCTCCACTGTGGTCGTGGAATGAAAGCAGGTTGGTGTGCACAGGTGCCCTGGCTGCCATTAGTCAGCGGTGGTGTGTGTGTGTGTGTGTGTGTGTGTGTGTGTGTCTGGATGAGGCTGCCTGAGATGGCTGAGAGGCTGGCTGATGGATCAGAGGAGGATTGAGTGGACAGGACCTCATGATTGATACGCAGATAGGATATGAGGTGCTGCCTGCCACCCCCACCCCGGCCACACCAACCAGGCACCTCCTTCAGAATATGAAAGAGAGAGGAGGCCGAGTGCACCGACTGGGGGGACGAGAAGTTGGAAGAGAATGGAAAAGTGTGGAGAGAATAGGTTGAGTTAGTGCTAGAGGGGGAGAGAGCAGAGAAGATCCTGAAGGAGGAAAATGAACAGAGAGACAAAAGCGAGCACCGGTAGAGAGAACAGATAGGCCTGAGAGAGGGATATTATTCAGAAGAAATGAGAATAATAACGCCTGCATCAGAATATTGCAGGGGAGAAGATTAGGACCATAGTGGGGCCGTCGTGGGCTGAAGGAAGGGGATATTATTACCTTCTTTTCAATCTCTCATGTATAAATAAAAAATAAAGAGATACATGAAATAAGAATAATGCTCTATCATGTGTTTACCATTTATCGTTGCTTCCTCCTTCTCTCCTCTTGTTCTCTCTTTCTCCTCTTTTTTTCCTGCCCTCAATCAGAGCAGGGCCAGGTCCCCCAGAGGCACTCAATCTTGCCCTGAAATGTAAAACAGACAAGAGGAGCAGATTACCTATTTGCCATTAATGTTTATTCTCTTTGATGTGAGCAGGCATATCAGGCTGTGCGTGTGTGCGCACCAGCATGTGTGTGCGGTTGATTGGGCGTATGCATGTATGTGCAGATTTGCGCGAATGCATGTTCAGGGAGAGAGGGGGTGTCACAGCCCTAATCCACTGGGGGAGAGCAGAGTGGAGCATGGCAGCAGCAGCATACAGTGATCTGATGCGTACCCGGTCCAACAAAGACGACGCAGCCTCTCATCACAGCCGGATCACAGGCACGTCTTTAGGTGAGCTCGGCGGAGCGGCGTAGCGCGGCGCTTTTATAGGCGTCCACAGCAGGGGTTAAATGTGTGTGGCTCAGTCACTCATTCTGTCAGTCCTTCATTAATAACAGTTTGCTTTTCGAGGCACTCTGAGAAGATGTGGAGGAATGGCAGGTGTGACAAATACACCACTTGACCCATCAAAGAGCAGCTGAGCATTTAATTTGTTGTGTGTGTGCGTGCATGCACTCACATAGGTGAGCTCATACTGCAGGGCGCACACACAGATGCTTACATTTTCCTCATTAATATTTCAGGCCCGTGTTGAGTTAGCAGGGCGGAGTGCTAGCGTCAGGGTTTAGCCCCGCTAACACTGGAGCGGCTTCATTGCTGGGCTGCTGTCATGACTCTGAGGAGAGTGAGACCTCTAATTATCTGTCTCTCCCCTAGAGGAGATAGATAGCGAGCTAAATGCACCACCCACCATGCCAGGATAGCAGACCAGAGTCAGGACTATCTCAGCTGCCCCCTGGAGCCACAGAGACCGGGATGGGTTCAGAACTGGTGCTCAGTTAGAGCGAGGAGAAAGGGCTGTAGCTGGGACAGTCAGGGGCTGGACTTCAGAAGTAGAGCAAATGTGGCTTACTAAGCATTTGGGATGACTTTCTGAAAATGTGCATTTATAGCATAAACAAGATGCCATTGTAGTGTTTGAGTGCAATACAGAAATTCAAAGGACGTGTTAGCCTCCATGTTTACCTGCTGGAGCTTCAGATTAGGTCTCAGGTCAGGGTCCAGATGCATAGACAATTTTTTTTGTACACACAAAAAAAACATGCATACACCTTTTCCCACTCATAAACTGATATTTATATAGAAAGAATTAGTGTATGAGCTTTTTTTTTTTTAGATAAGATATCTGTGGGAACATGAAATGTAAGGTGAGAGATGTAACTTTATAATAAAACGTTGTTTTATAGTTGTTTGATAATTTCACTGATTGTGTTATTTTTTCAGGCTGCACAACGTTCTGTAAAATTTCAATTAAAGGCACATTTATAAACCTTAATTTAAAATTTTATGCATCTTTTTTTAAATTTTACAACATCATCCTGTTAATTATCGTTTAAGTTTATCCTAAATTGTGGAGCAACTTGTAAAGTCTGTCTCAACATGGGCACTACGAACGAATCATTGATCATCTTTCTGACATTTAATAAAAATATTAATGCTGAGTGAGATTTTACCTCACAGCTGGTTTGCAGAAACATGTAATGAATTAGTGGTATGGACATGCATATTGACAGCTGCTCTGTCACTGAGGGAGTACATACAGTGAAATTGCACTCTCTCTGCTGTGTTTCACTAGTACAACTTTTCATATATGGGAAGTTTGAGGTTGTTTCTACAATCATTTACGACTAACTATGGGAGTGGAAATATGGCCCGTGCATGAGCGCCTACTACCACAATGATTGAGATTTTTAAACCAGAATCAGGCATATGTGCCTCTTTATACATCTGATGAAAAGAAAGTTTCTGTGAGTTTCTGCTTTAGTCATGAATCTACACAGAGTTTTAAGCATCTGGCCCCTGCAATAAGGCTGACATAAAACAGAATGTAATAATAATAACAATGATGAGACGCTTAAGTGATTCCCTTCAGGCACATTCTGCTGTCCTGCTTCAGAGAGGTCAGAGGTCAACTCCCAGAGTTAGGTCCTCTGGTTGAGATGGACAACCACTAGGCCACCCTGTCATGTCTCGCTGCTGCTTAGAGCGAGGTAATCTAGATGTTTTAGGTCCATAGCTCTGCTTTCTGCTGTGGAGATCACAGAAGGACTCAGGGTGACACAGTGTGTGTGTGCGGGCATGCGTGTGTGTGTGTGTGCGTGCAGGGGTTGAGCGATGGCCTGGTATTTATTTCACACAGCAATTTTCCCCTGTATGAGATGAGGTGTCGTACATCTGCTAGATAGCTTTTCCTGCCTAGCACCGACACGGAGCACGAGCAAGGTCATCGGGACGGCTTGGGAACAGGGAGGGCTGAGGTGAGGAGCTGAAGGGAGGAGTGGAAAGGTCTTCAGAGGGGGAGGAAAGTGAAGGTAGGGCAGCTGAGTGCGAGAAGACAGAGGCAGGGTGAGGAAAATTTGGGACTTTATTGTGGCTGAGCAGCGTGGCCTCCCAGCTTTTCATTGCACCTGGATCAGCAATTCCCCTGTCCGGTGACAGGGTGGAGATTGTTCTGCGCATTTGTGTCCAACATATATTTATTCACACAGTTTAGACTGTGTGTGATGTAGCAGGTGGTTTTGGGTGTCGCTGGCTTCATAAGGGAAACAGCCCTGAGTGTGTTTTGAGGACATGACAAGTGAAATCTGGTTTCCTCAACAAACCACCGAGATGTTGCCATTATGAGAGAACCATAAGGCAAAAGTGGTGGTGCTGATGGATAGGGAATGAGATGAGGAGGAAGGCGAACAAACCCTAAATCCTTTTTCTTCTTTAAGTTGCAGTATCTCATTTAGTGTTCTCACAGTTTTATAGCGGTCTCAGGTTAGTCTAGGGTATACTAGACTGGAATTTAAGAGCAGGCTCCTGGCTGTTTTTCATCCATCTGTCTGTTATCCCGTAGACTCTCAGCATCTTTTCTTCTCCCCCTTCCACTGGATGACATTCAGCCCTTTCTTCCTTCTTCCCCTATTACCGGACTTGCAAAGTGTTGATTTAAACTGAAAGATGACCTGGTTTAGTTCGGCTGCGTCTTCTCTACTCCATAAAAATCAACATGCTTCCAGTCGTGAGATCTGAACGTGTTTGTTGTTGTTGTTTCTCTCTTTTCCTCTCTCTCTCTCTCTCTCTCTGTCTTACTCTCTTTCTCTGTGTTGTCTTTTTTATTTATCTGCTGTAAAGGCCAGTCAAGCGCTGCTCGGCTTTGTTGTCAGAAACCTTTATTTACCAAAGGGAGGAATAAGTGACTGACACAGACAGCCTCTTTCATCCGCGCCTCGCCGCAAGCAGTGTTCCCCTCTACCGCCAGAGGAAAACCCCCCTCCCCTCACCCCTCACTTCTGCCAAGCCGCCCCCCCACAACCCCACTCCACCGCACCGCACTCCTCCATCCTGCAGGCTTACAACACACTAGCCCACTCCCCTGGGTAGCAACCTAGCTGTACAGTCTGCACTGTGTAACACACACACGCACGCAAAATTCACCTCACAAAAGGCATCACACCAGTCCTCTCACACAGACGATCAAATGAGGGAGTTAGTCCGATGGTCCCAAACAAAGACTCGTTTAACATCAAAGAGTTGTCCCTTTTCTCTTTTTATCCATCTGTTAAAAAAACTGGAAGTAATGACACATGAAGCCTGTTGTGTTAAAGACTGGAAGGATAGTTTGTTGTTGTTTTTGTAGACGTTGTGTGATGGAGGAATCTCTCGGGCATCAATCTGACAGTGATTAAAAAAAGAAATAAACACATATAACATTTACATTCAAATGGGAAGTAAAATATAAAGAATATTTGAAAAACATCATTATTATACTTGCAACAAAATGAGACGTACAAACAGCTTTTTCTGCAGACATTAAAGGCCTGTGAAGTTACCCATGCATATTTTACTACCTACATCCAGATAAAGTAACTGGTTAAATTGGTAGGTTGTGAAATACACATACTGGAGCTCTTAATCACTTTCAAGTAAAATAATCTGAATAGCGTCTAATACAACAGCTTTGTCTTTATTTCTCTTGTTTATCTTTTTAAATGTGGAGGTGGGAAGATAAAACCTGTTTTCTGTTAAAAGGGTCCTTAAACTCGGGTGATATTAACATTTAATATGTTAGTAAAATGGACAAATTAGAGAAAGATGTTGCTTGTTTTGTTTTTTCTTCTTTATAACATGTTTTATCAGATGGCCACTCATGGTGATATACTGGAACACAAAAGCGATAGACACAGTTGTGTATAAGTAGAATTTAATGTACTGACTCATTACTAAAAAAAAAACGCCACAGATAATGAGATGTGGAGTTGTGAAATTGTGAAATAATCACAATTTCTTCTTTAAGTTAATCTGTTTTCCTAAATATTGCATTAAACATGATTATTATTGAGAGTTGGTGCTTGAAGATGCAGCACATGTAATTCAGTGTTTAAAAAAAAAAAAGAAAATATATATATGTAATAAAATCTTATTACAGTTACAGTTTTTATGTTTACATAGGTTTTGGAATTTCACAAAAGTTGACTCAAACAAAGCATAAAGTATTTTAGTTTTTTTTTTTTTAAAGTTCACAGATCTAATCATCAAGAGCGTAGAGTAATGTTCCTTTTTGAAAGCAAATCTTTGTGATTAATTTAAGTATCATAGAGAGAGGACTAGTTACTTTATACGAAAGACAAAATGTGTCTGTTTGATGACTAAAAGCCAGTAGAAGTGTGACACTCCCACTGTTATTTCTTTAGAGACACGCTTGCAGTGTTTTGCAAATAAAACCTCTATAATGCCAAAGACTAATACATGCAATCAGCCCTCATTGTGTTCACTTTATGACAGTGAAAAGCCTCATCCGTCTGGCCAGACCAAGAGAAAGACGGAGACAGAAACGCTTTTAGCTCTGGCATAGGAAAATGAACACCAAATGTATCTCTCTCTCTTTCCTTCCTGCCTTCTCTCTGTCTCTCTCTCCTATTTAAGCTTCTTGAAGTTCTTCCAAATTGGGTTTTAAATGCCAATTAGGAGGTTGAATGTAGTAAAATAAAAGCAAATGCAGGCAGGATGGCCTCACCTTCTGGCTGGTTAGGCTTCAGAGAGAGCTGAGCCGGACCTTTGGCTCCCAGCGAGGCTTTGAGAGAAATATCCTGCCTAATGAACACATTAATTAGAACCATAACTATTTATAAGATGATAATTAGAAACGAAGGGAGGTAAACTGGGCTTTTCCTGCAATTAATGGAGGATTAATTACGGGAGCTAATGAAGTGGATTTTTGAAACGCGTGGAGGTGAAGTACAGAGATGTGCAGCTCGCTTTGTGATCACTGGCATAATTATTTTCTCCAGCGCCAAAGCGTTTGAGGCCCTGGTCCTCGCCGGCTCAGGCCGGCTAATAAGCATCATTGCATCGTTATATATGCACTTAAAAAGACTTGCCACTGAAATGACTGTCTAATTATTTCTAATTGGCAGGCCCTGTGTGTTGTCATTGAGCTGTTTGGAGCCGCAGCGGAGCCCTGGGTCTAATAACGCTCTGGGCGGAGAAGGAGGGGAAGAGAGAGATAGAGAGACAGTGATACATAGAGAGAGAGAGAGAGAGGAAAGAAAAGGGGGGGCTCTACCAGTTGCCTGCTGCTCATAGCCGGACCTGCACGTTGCCCCCCTGTGCCACTCGCCCAGCAGGACAGCGGGTCCTAGAATGACGCCCAGTGCGCTCCGAGGTCACCTTGCCAAGTAGCCGATTAGCAAAGTTTTATTTTATCTGTGCTTATTTCCCCCCCTTTTAATTAACAGCCTCTGCTCTTAATTTATGCACAGATAAACGCCACCGTCTGTCCACAGTTCTTCTTTTTTCGCTCTTAAACATGCTACACACACACACACACACACACACACAGGGAGGGAGGTATGTTTATGTGCTGCGTGTGATTCGGTGGCCAGGTTTTGAGCCAGTCCGTAGAGACCCATGCTAAGAGAGCATGCATGGACAAACCTCAGTCAGGCGTGTTTACCTTGTACTCTACTTATGCTCTGGCTCAAACCATATGGACACCATCGTTCCGTGGGACTCAGAGGAAGCACGTGTTATATAGTCGGTCTTTACAATATGCTGGCACAGTCGTATTCAGACGTATAGTTAGCGTTGATGTTTTAGCACACTTTCATCAATGGGTTATAGAGTAAATATGTGCATTTTCACAATAGATTTACATTTTAATTATTTGAGGCATTGATCTCTATTTAAGCTGTGTCATTTACACTTGCATGTCTGAGGGTGTGTGCGTTCCGACAGTGTTTGAATGATGGCCTGGGATTATGTGTGTGAGCACCTCACTTAACTCGTCCTAAGCAGAGCCATGTGCGTTGTCCTGCCAAAAAACACTCCTTCATTCCTCCTCTCCCTCCCGGACAACTTGAGAGCAAATTGCCAGCTAATGGAACCACTGCCTGCACTTGTCAGTTCACTTTGGACAAGCAAAGGAACCACACAAAAACACACACACTGACGCACACACACACGTACACACACAAGCATGTGGTTTCACTCACACGTTTAGTAATTTATTTGTGGAAAAAGAAGAGAAAAATGAGAGAGAATGGCAGAGAAATGAAACAAGGATCATGTGCGCCTTGACTGAAACCTTGACAATCTTTTTGAAAGTAATGAAACACTTTCTCAGCATGCGCATGAGTTTTTCTATTTGAAATTTGTCTTCCTTTTTTGTTCTGTCTATCCATTCGGGTTTTGGCAGAGTCGAGGACATGAGGAGGAAGTGGAGATAGATGGATCGCCCAAAGGATACGTGGCCAACTGTCGTATGATTGGCTGAACAAAGAGCAGAACACTTCTGTGACTGGTTGAACAGAGAACTCGTCGTCGCGATTTTGGCTTTAAATCAAAGCCGGAAAAATGTAATTATTTTAAATGCAGTCAACAGTTTTGCTGGAGTGGAAGTTTGCCAGATTTCTCTGTAAACTCTGTGGGATACTGACACTCAGAAAAAGTGGGATAACAAAGCATGCACCCCGTCTCTCATGTGCTACTGCAGATGTGTAATGAATGACATTAATGCCATCACTGTAACATATGGCCTCATTTGGTTCCTGCTTAGAACAGCGCGTAGCAAAGCAAATCAACTATTGCCACTCCTACTTCAGATTAAAAGTGCAGAGATTTCATAAAATAAATGGAAAAACATAAAAATTATAAGAAATCGTATTGACCTTGGCTGTATTAGCATTAACTTCTGAAGAGAAAATATAATTGTGATATTGTGAAAGCTATATCCAGTTTCCAATATATCATCATTCATCAATGCTGACTGTCCTGACATTTCTCAGAGAGTGGTGGCCAGAAAAGGTCTTTATCTTTCTCTGTTTATTGTTTACAAAACGTGCTGTTGTTTCAGTGCTGCTGCGCATCAAAAAATCACCTTATGGTTAAGGTTATTAATGTTAAAAGAAGGTAAAATCTGCCTCTTTATCGGTTACTTGGGACATGTAGACCACAAGAAGCGACAAATACAGTGGAGGGGAGCGGCTTTTTTCCCTCCTCAGAGGGCGGAGTGTTTTCTCTTTCTATTCATTTCTTGATCTGTATTTCTGTCTCTCTCTCCCTCTCTCCTTCTCCTTGTTCAATCTTGACAGCAGTTCTTAAAAAAAAAAAAAGATTTTTAGAAACTTCTTTATGAGACAAGCCTCTGTTCTGTCAGAAGACAACTTTATGTTATTCCACTGAAGAGGGGAAACTAATAGTTTTTTACAGGGCACTATTCCAGTTGTGTCTTGGGTGTTTAATTAAGTGTAGTTTCCCTTTAGTAGTGGAATGTGTGTCTGCTTTTTGTCGGCCCGTTCCTCGGTGCCTTTTACAGTCCACCCACATGGTTTGTCTCAGCGTTTATGATTTTTCTTATACCGGAGTTGTGAGGTTCCTAAATCACTTAAGCACACGGGGCCGAGCAGTCCACATTTAAACAATAAAAGGCTGTTATGCTAAGGGCCCTCAGATCTCCTACCACTTCATAAATACATGCGTATAAAAGGCAGAAAAATACATCTTCCCTGACCAGAGAGAGAGGGAGAGCGAGCGTCTGAGAGCACACCTGCTAATTGGAGCCAGCTTGATGTGAAGCACGGCTGTCTGCTCTGTCCTCTCCATAAGTCCCAATCATTTTTTCTTTTCTTTTTTATTCTCTTACCTTGGTTGTCATTGACTCCCCAACTTTTCTAACCTTTTTTCTCTTTATCTTACAGTTGCTTCTCCTTCCAAAGCCTCCTGCTGTCTTTCACCTATTGTCTCCCCTTGTCAAGTCTGCACTCCCTCTCCTCCTGCTCCTCCTCCTCCTCCTTCTCCTTCTCCTCTCCTTCAACTTTTTCTCCCTCCCTGCTTTCCACCTTCTTACAGATGGAGGCAATGACAACCAAAACAACTCTCTCCTAACTCAGTGTAACTAATTGTTCCGGGCCGTGATGGATGGAAGGAGGGAAAAAGTGGGTTTCAATTGCGTGAGTGGCTGTGAGCGAGTTGGCAAGTTAGCACCTTGTCTAAGTGTGACCTTCACTTGACCTTGTGTCTGGGCTGAGTGGCTGAGCCGGGGCCCCCCTCGGCTCCAGCTGCTAATGGGTGTCATGTCGAAGCTTCGCCTGCATAGAGGTCAAAGGGCGCGGGTGCACACCAGACGGCCAAGTTTAGGATTGCGATGAGGAGGCTGAGTGACACTGGGCATATGTGCCGATGAAGACGCAGGGTAATCAACACATGTGCATGCAGCGAGCCACGCACACGGCCATACACACACACACACACACACACACACACACATGCACGCACGTAAAAACCACATTCGCTGCAGAAAGTCTTCTTTTCCCTCATCGTTGGCTGGCCGTTGTAGGTTCATATAGATCTGAGGGGTCTGTGAAGGCCTTTGAACTCTGCTAAATGACTTGACCTTGTGGCTTGTGGCTGTAAGCGTGTGTGTGTGGTGTGTGTGTGTGTGTTTGGGAGTGTATGGGGGGGGGTAGTGAGTGGGTGGCCTGCATGGGGTCTCATTTCTGCTTCACAGCATAGCAGGGCATTGCAGACGTTTGTGTTGACGACTGCTAAATTAAAAGCAAACTGAAGATTATGACAAATCTAAACATTGCTTTTATGAAGCAGAGGGGGACGGAGAAAAAACATTTCTGTGAATCTTTCATGCTCTGTCTTTGCTGTGTTAATTGTGCTCACAATCAGCTACTTTGCAGCGATTCCTTGTGTGTTATTTAGCGTGTGTGTGTATGTATATTTATGTTTCTGTGTGGGTGTGCATGGTGGATGACTGAGTCTGTGTGTGCGTGTGCGTGCGTGCGTGCGTGTACTGTGAACCGAGGGAACAGATAATGTGGCTGCTTGGAAGGAGGAAGCAGCTTGGGAAATGATTTCAACAGCTCTCATAATTAGAGGAATATCATAAATTAAACTTGTGTCTGCCGTTGCGTTTGAAGAGCACTCAAAAGTAATAAATTCTGGATGGTTAACATATTTGCATTCCATTCAGCAGGCAGCGTCAGGCAGGAACAGCTGTTTTCCACGTCTTTTGGCAGCAGGAAATGCACATTGCTCACTCAAGGTGCTTTTAGACACATTGAAATGGCAGAAAAAAGAAAAGTGACTTTTAACTTGAACATGAAGCTGCTGCTGTGTGCTCTGTCACTGGAAATAACTCGGCGGGGAACAGCGCATTAATGAAGTTCTTCAAATATGGATCTTCTCACTTTCAATAGGCCCGTTTCTTTTTCAATCTGTCTTTTGCTTGGAAAAGTCGACTGGCAAGCTCTTTTGTAGTCTTTGTGTTTGTGTGTGTCTCTCTCTGTGTGTGTGTGTGTGTGGCTGCAGAGTACTCAAATCTTAGCTTTTACCATTACTTGATAGGTCTGTACCAGCTGAGGTGGTAGGTTAAGGGTGTTTAGTAAAATAAACTGTAGAAAGGAAGAATTTTATGAAAACCTTTTGAAATAGTGTTTAGGATTGAAAATGGCTCTTTTGTCATAACAAAAACACTTCATCTAGAAGAAGTTAAATAGAAAACTACTGAATCTTTCTCTTTCATTGTGTTTATCTAGACCAGATAGCACAACCTGAACAAACTGCATATGGCAATATATCTATCTATCTACACAATTAATCTAGTTTCAATGGGATGTTGTGTTTTAAATTGTTGTGATTTTATACAATTACAATTAATAGTTGTTGGGTTTGTCCTGCACCACGTCTGAGGCAGGAGTGAAGGGAAATATCAATACACTTCAGTATGGCAATATTATGTTTTGTGGCACTATATCAATTCATAAAACACTGTATTGGATGACATTGTCAGATTTAATGGATATGATACTGCGTTCTTTATGCTTGGACACTTTTGTATAAAATCTGATTTAAAAATTCACAATATATTGATTAGTAACCCCTATATTATGATACATATTGTATTACTGCATCACAAGAATCTTACCAATACACAGCCCTGCTCTGGACGAGCCTCTATTTCACTGGCTATCATGTCCATTTTTTGTACTTTGTCAGAAACGAGTTCTTTGGTCCTTCTAAAAGGCTGAATCATGATACTGTGATTTTCTGTCATATGCTTGTAAAAGCTGACTGCCTAATCATTTAGATAACATAATAATAGGGATAGTGCACATTTGACTTGGGTCACAAATGTTGTAGTAATATTGTTTATGTTTGAAGAAAGTCAAAAAGCATCAAAAATTTCCAAAAAATAAAAATGGCACACATTTGAATGTGCGGATTCTCTTTTAATTGACTAGTTTATAGCTTTCTCTAAAGCTTCAAGTGCTCAGATTTTATGAGCAAGTAAAGTTGTAGGTAGAATATACACAGGTACATCCAGGGGCATGAGTCAGGCTTTCATAAAGATAATTAAAAAAAGACAAATACAGTGTACACTGAAGCACCATTCAACCGGATGCTGTGAAATAGGGCTGGGCGATATATCGGTATAAAAAATATATCGATATATTTTAAAATATTATTTGGAATTAGACCATATCGCAGATACAATATAGTTCAAATTTGCACTGTGATCCTTGCTCCAGGCAAGCTGCGGCTTTTATTTGAGATATTTTTTTTTATTTAAATGTGCACTTTAAATGGAACTTTGATTTTTTTTAAAAGGTACTCCTGTTGTTATACAGTATTTATGTTCACTTAAATAAACAGTTTCAATAAAACTACTAGTGACATGTCATATTTAGCTTTCACTTTGACTGAACATTTGGTCTCACTTTGCGATAAAAATATCGGGATATATATATATATATATATATATATCATATATCAATATTCAGCCTAAATATATTGGGATATGACTTTTGGTCCATATCGCCCAGCCCTACTGTGAAAAACACAATAAAAACATAGGCAAATTGGCAAGGCAAATTTATTTGTATAGCACAATTCAACACAAGGTAATTCAAAGTGCTTTACATACACATTAAAACAGCAAGACACAATTGAAAACAGTAAAAACAGTCAATTAAAACAGGGAAATATAAATAAAAATATAAATAAGATACAGCAGGATAAGAAAATAGATAATATAATGATATTATATAACATAATGCATTTGATTTGCAACTCCTTTTCGACCTACATTCAATTGAAAACAATACAAAGACAAGATAGATTTTGGAAGTAGGGTCATAATTGACACATGATGAATATAGTCAGAATAATGGATATGATACAAAACTTCCAATTAAACAAATCCAAAATATAAAACCCTACATTATTATGATCGGCCATTTGTATTCCTTTTCATTAAAATATTGAGACAGCAAACAGATTGTCATTGTTAAACACCTGTATGTGCTCGCATTGTTGGTAAGATAGTGTGTGGTCAGACAGGGGTCACTGAAATGTGATAGTGTTAAAGTTACATAGCCATTAATCACTGCTGCGCCTAATGGACAGGCACGCTGCTTGGGGCATCACTAAGAACATCACTTGCTGTGTGGCTTTTTCTGCCACAGGACAAATACAATACGGACATGAACTTTGTTTTGTCCTCCCAGCGGAGGATGGTTGGTTGGGGAAAACAATATGAATACGGGGAAGATAAGGTTAAAGGAACAGTGAGGATAATTGGTCTTTTTGTGTGTTTGTGTGTGTGTTCATGTGTTCCCCGTCCCTACACAGCGCAGTATGAATAATGATTTAAATGGGGTCAGATTCCATTGGAGACGTTCACCTGTATCTGACACTAGTGGTATCGCGTAGCTGCCATTAATGTCCAATTTTCAATGAAAACAGAAATAGAATACAGACTGATAAGGGTAACACACCATCCAGCTTCACACCCAACCACATAATTACCCCAATGGGCTGTGGTGAGGGATCATATCCTGGCGCGCACCGGGGGGTCAGCGGCGATAAGCTTCAGCCTGGCTCCCAACATGCAGCATAATTACTCTATTGATAATTCACCAGGAAAACGGCACCAGCCAATTGCAGAGCCCCGATTTAATGGATTGGACTGTGAAACGAGGGAATGGAGGAAGGAGGCTGTGAGGGGGCATCGCTTGTGTGTGTGTGTACGGTGGTGGTGGGGGGGTTTACGTGGGGGCAACCAGCAAGGGCCTTTTATTAGAAATGAAAATATGTTTAGGCCATAGGGGGACCCATTTTCCCTGGAGATAATAAGGCCAATAAAATGTAAAGCAGGGGAAGAGCTTGGCATGGGGTCCAACTGTGGCTGTTTATCTGTGTGTGTCCTGCATTAGCCCATTTATCCCCAGCCCAAATTAGCTAATCATTCTCCAAGGGGAAGGACTTGGTCAGGAAATTGACATTTAGCAGCATAGGCTCACTCTATTAACTACAGTAAATTTAATTTGCTGCACACCCCAGAAGTGGGCTGTTTTCTTTGCCATCAGAGAGAGAAAGGGAGAGGGAGACAGAGAAACAGAGAGAGAAAGAGAGAGAGAGAGAGAGAGAGATTGTGTTTATTGCATCTGCTGCTTCTGGCCACAATTTGCTTGGCTGTAAATATAAGACTTTGGTTTGGAACACTGCAACTCTGTTGTATTCCCCCTCATGTACTGTTGATTACAAACATACGCAGGCATTGTCAACACATAGATTCACTCATTCCAAGGTCTGTTCGGGCCATTGATGGATTATCTCGCTTGGAAACTCCAAACCCCAAAAATGCCAATGTTTTCCTTTTGCTTTTTTCCATTAGCTGTGATTCTCTGACAAGCCTAATCGTAGCTCCAGTAAACACAGTATTAGTCATGCTAAATCAAATGTCCTGTGACTGATGACTGCTTTCACCTCTGCCTCTGAATCAAATGTTTTATAATAATTATATTTGATCATCACTGCAGGGTGTCTGCTTTAGTATCTGCTATGAGACTGGCTTTTGTGTGGGGAAAGTTATTAATGCAGAAATAGAATAGAGGAGTGCTGCAGCTGCTCAAATACTGCAGTATTATTACCTCAGCCAAGGAGGTTTTAGGTTCTTGTTTGTTTGTTTGTTTGTTTGTTTGTCTGTCAGTAGGATTATGGAAAAACTGCTGGTCTTATTTTTACGAGACATAGAAGAAGGGTGTATTAAGGGCAAAGGAAGAACCCACTATAGTTGAATTTAATTATGAATACATTTAAAGAGGATCCAATTTAAAGTGCACATACACAAATAATTTTTCACTTAAGTTAACATTACGTGGTTAGTCATGACCTTGGAGGAAGTCTGAGCTCTTCTACTGTAGCTCTAACTCTGAAATAAGTAGTTGGTTAATCTTAAGTCTGCAACTATTTGGATAATTGATTATTCAATTAAATCATTTTTTAAAGTAAAAGTTCCCCAAACTTAAAGGTTTTTACTAGATCTGCAACGATTAGTTGATAAATCAATTATTAGATTGACAAAAAAAAAATCATCAAATATTTTCATAATCAATGAATCATTTTAGCAAGCAAAAAATTCAAACATTAGCTGGTTAAAGCTTCTCAAATGTGATGACTTGCTGTTTTAATTTTTTTTTTAAATGATCATATTTGATTATAAACTGAATCATTTGGGGTTTTGGACCTTTGTTCGGACAAACAAACATTCAAATACAAAATCTTTGTGAAACTGTAGAAGGCACTTTCAACTTGTTTTTGGACATTTTAAAGATAAAATGATTAATCAAGAAATGAATTATAATGCACATTTTTGACTTCCTTAAATGTAAGGTCATGTTAGGTGAATATCTTTTGGGTTTAAACAAAAGAAGTCAATAGAAGATGACAGATTGCACCTTTTCCCCGGATGTTTCAGGCGTCCTTGTTGAATAATATATCGAGTACATTTATCAGTAATAAAAATATCACTTGTTCTAGCCAAGAACTTGAAACTAAACTTTATGATGTTCATGTAACTATATACATATTTGGTGATGTGTTAATGATATTGGTCATTGTCTGACCTTTAACGATGAAATAGGTTTATTCAATGAAGGTTGCACTTGTTTGGTTTTGAGAAAAGGAAGCTGAAACATAATTGTTTTTTTTGAAAGGAAGGATCTCTTTTTGAGACCTTGAACTAGTGCAGCTACTCTCCAGTGATCAGGATCGCCCCGGCCTAATTGATTGCAACAGTTGTCAGAGTGTTGTCTGTTAGGATGGTGACAGGCGTCTGAAGAAAATGATTAGTTTTCTGTCGGGAGAGAGACAGCTCTGGATGTCCCAAACTGCAAACTAATAAAGGGGGGAAAGCAATAAAGCTCGTGGACAGCAGGTTTGACTGTTTTTATAGACAAATCAATAAAATGATAGATGATGGAAAATAACGGCATCTCAGCTGCCGATTTCTTCTGGGGTTTCAAATCATGGTCCTTCCCACACACACGTACATGTACACTGACACAGGATGCAGGCTCACACACACACACACACACACACACACACACACACACACACACACACACACACAAGCAGAATATGTTGAAGGATTTTGTCTCCGTTGATAGAGGCAGTCACACATAAATAAGCGGTTATGTTTTGGTAATCTGTGTCTCTTGGTGAATGGCACCATATTGAAGATGAGTTACACTTTCAATTCTCTTTTTGTTGATGTTTAAATGATGTGACTGGAACTGTGTGTGTGTGTGTGTGTGTGTGTGTGTGTGTGTGTGTGTGTGTGTGTGTGTGTGTGTGTGTGTGTGTGTGTGTGTGTGTGTGTGTGTGTTTATGTTTGTGTGTCATAACTAAGAAAGTAAATCTCCTGCTGTTAATCTTTTTGAGACCAGAGGGCCAGTGTCAGGATCAATACAGAGGACAGGCTTTCCTCTGAGCCCGCCTCTAATTGGCTCCATTTCTACTGTGTGTGTGTGTGTGTCATGGTGTATCAGATTGTACATAACTGTATTATTAGGTCCATCCAATGAAGGATGGATTTGTCGTATCCAGGAGAATTTAAATCCTAGTGAGTTTGTTTTGATCACCGGTGCGAACGTTGCAATGTTTTACTGTTGTTACAATACTGGAATTTCAAACTTTATTTGAGAAGTATTGCTGTTCAGTACCATTTTCGATACCACATGTAAAGTCTTACATAACATCAAAGCACATTTAACGAGCTAACGCCATCACAAAATTTGCAAAATATTAGAATTAACCAGAGCAAATGAGACAAGTGACGAGGAAACAGTGATGTCAGTAAATCATAGGAGGTGTGTTAACCCTTTATCAGGCAAAGAACTATATTTGGTAACTTCAGGTAATATTTCGAGAAAAAGTTGCAAATTTACAAGATTAAAGTGGCAAATCTACAAGAAAAAAAGTTGCAGATTTAAGAGATTTAAAGTGGCAAATCTGTCCTAAAAAAGTTGCAGATTTACGAGAAAAAAGTGGGGAAAAAAGCAACTTTTTTCTCGCAGATTCACCACTTTAAATCTCATAAATCTGCAACATTTTTTTGCCACTTTAATCTCGTAAACTTTTTTCTCAAAATATTATTTTCGTATGTTTTTTTTTACACATTCCGGCTGTATGTAATATCCTCCAATATTCTCCAGGGTTGAAATCTGCAAATATTTCAATGAGTGCCCTATTAAGGGTTAAAGTGGTGAATCTGGGAGAAAAAAGTTGCTTTTTTCCCACTTTTTTCTCGTAAATCTGTGACTTCTTTCGCACAGATTTGCCACTTTAAATCTCTTAAATCTGCTACTTTTTTTCCTGTAGATTTGCCACTTTTTTCTTGATATATTACCTGAAGTTACCAAATATAGTTCTTTGCCTGATAAAGGGTTAATGTAAAGTTTCCATCACCAGGAAGTTGATCTTCCTTTAGGTTGGGTGCATGTATGTAGCTATTACAGAACTAGATGTAGAGCCACCGCTTAACCTGAAGTTGGTCACACCAGTATTAGCTGGTTCTTGTTCATTGTGACTATTATATAATACAGACGTATGGGCTGGGCGATATATTGATATAAAAAAATATCAATATATTTTTAAATGTGATATGAAATTAACCGATATCACATATATTGATAATTAAATTTCATAGACTATTTTAATTTAAAATATTTTGGTAACGCTTTATATTAAGGTCCTTGTAATAACCATTAATTAACAAGTAATAAGGCCCTTGTAAGTCCTTACAAAATGCTTATTAACATTATTGTGTGTTTATAAGCTTATATAAGTGTTAATAATGGCATTACAAACACCCATGACCCACCCATTATGTCTTTGCCATGCCTTTATTAATCTTATTTTGTTTGCTTATTGATATTAAAATATACTTCATTGCTCATCTATTATAAGTTAACTATAAGTTAACTATGCTTTTTGCAACTACCGGATCTAAAGCGAGAACAATGCCTTATTACTTGTTAATTAATGGTTATTAAGGACCTTATTATAAAGCATTACCAATATTTTTTATTTAAATGTGCACTTCATGGAGCTTTGATTTTTTTTTTAAAAAGGTACTCTTGTTGTTATACAGTATTTATGTTCACTTAAATAAACGGTTTCAATAAAACTACTTGTGACATGTCATATTTGGCTTTGACTTTGACTGAACATTTGCTCTCACTTTGCGATAAAAATATTGGGATGCATATCGATATTCAGCCTAAATATATCAGGATGTGACTTTTTATCCATATCGCCCAGCCCTAATACAGTCTTACAGTCTTTACTCAGTGGGAACACACTGCATTGCTCCTAGTATTTCTGTTTCCTATCACTGTTGCCACACATATGGATAACTGACAGCTACATGAAACATTGTCAGCCACATTTGCTGGGAATGCTCAAAAGGCATTCTGGGAAATACAGGCAATAATAAGCTGAAGTCAAGTAGACAGGGCAGAAAGTGGATATAACTTAATTTTAAAGAGTTAGAAAAGGTTGGTGATACTTAACACGGGGATAGTTTTTAAAGACTAATTTGTGGGTAAACTAGCAGCACCTCACCTCTTATTCATTTTTTATTTTTATTTTTATTTTTTTATTGGTGAAATGACGTAACAAACAGGTGACATGACAGACAAATACACTACACCATGTGGACCACAAGTAGAGACGGTGGACATACAGCGCGAACAACAACAAAGAAAAACATGAATGATACACGATTTGCACAGAGGCATCGCAGGTGTATGTGTGCGTGTGTGTGTGTGTGTGCGTGTGTGTATGTGGATGAGGGGCAGATGCTACGACATATATATAAAAATATATAACATGGCTCATTTATATGTATCACACAATGAAAATAAATAGGCAAACAAAGCAAGAAGCGCTAACAAGAGAAAACAAATAAACAAGAATAAATAAAATAACTAATTAAATAAATTAAAAATAAATAAATAATAGTAATATTAACCCAATATAAACCAACGCGTCATGACAGTGACAACCACAACAACAACATACGTCGCACCTCTTATTCATTGAGGAAAAATGAGAAACAGTTGGTTGTATTACGAGTAGTTTAACAGCTACAAACTACGCCCTGTCGTCTCTTCCAGGTCTCACTCTCGCCACCGGCGGTCTCGCAGTAAGAGCAGCAGCCGGCGAGGGACCCAAAGCCGCAAAAGGAGCAGCAGCCGCAGTCGGCGGAGGAGCCGCAGCAGAGAGCGGGACCGGAGCCGGCGCAAGGGCCGCGATCGGGACCGGGAGAAAGACAAGGAGAGGGAGAGAGGAAGAGACAGAGAGGACAAGAGTAAAGCCAAGGCAGACAAAAAGGGGTGAGTGATGAATGACTTTGTACTTGCAAACACACATGTAGCGGTAGACACAAACACAACAGACAGGTGTTGGGTTGGCCCAGTTCAATCTAAACTCTGGGTGCAGAATATTTTGGTCAGTATAATGCCGACTTAAATATGGAGCTGAGTCTCAGCTCCTCTATCTGTCCATCCATCACTTGATCCTTCCATCCATCAACCCATCATTCCCTTTCTTCCTCTGTTTCCTTTGCAATCAAGCAACTGGCCTTGCAATGTGATATAATTCCCTCCTGTAAAAGAAGATGTCATGGGGAAATAAGAATAGATTGGAGGTAGGAGTGCTGCCCAGATCCACTTTTTTTTGTTTTGGGTCACCAGATGATATCTGATGTATTTAACTCCACTTTTACCCAGCTGCAATAAGTTGAGAAACATAACAACATCATATGCATCTCCGACGACTTTGCTGCTCATACAAAGAAAAAAATCAACAAGAGGTTCTTATTGAGGTGAGAAATGTTGGCAAATGACATCTTCACTTGCAAGCTTATTTTGTCGAAAGGCTGTAATGCACACTAGGAACAGACCTGTAGTGGAGTGTACCACTGTTTAACAATCCGCTGCTCTAACCCTAACCACCTTAGAGGCCTCTCCTCGCCTGGACCAGAATAGCACCCTTAATCCCTCCCCAGTGCGGCGTGCTCTAATGTGATTTGAGGCCACTGTAATATGACTGGTACCCAGTTGTTGTCTGTCATATTGAATGGCACAGATGTGTGTATCAGACTATGGATCCCATGAGTGGTTTAGACCAGTTGCCGTGTTACATGTCAATTTAAGTGATATCAAAACTCACGGGACCATGTTTGACTATGTTTGGCCCTTGTCAGTTAACAGATAACTTTACAATTTATTCATTAATAGGTAGAAAACCCCATTTTTATTCACTGGCTTTTAATTCAACATGAGCCTTTGTTTTGTTTTTATTTGATCTTTGTGGTTTTTTAAAATTAAGATTAATTTTAAAATTGAGATTCATTTTAAAACCCACTTTTATTTATTGTTTTTTACCCAGCATGAGACTCGCTTTGTTTTAGTTGTTTTTGCTTGTTCTTTGTTTTTATTGTTGGTCTGTACAGCACTTTGTATCAGCTAACACTGTCTTAAAGGGCTCTATAAATAAAGTTGATTTGATTTGATTTTAGAATTAGTATTTTTTGCAGTTTGCAGTTTTATAGTACAATTTACTTCTGCTGTTGTAAATATGATGGCATTGCATTACTTAAAACGATCGAAAACTAGTTGACAACTTTGCTAACACAGCCGAACATCAACAAGTGCAGCAACACACTGCCAACTTCTGACCAAAGTATGTTTTTGCAGCTTCGTTTATTTGATCTAACTAGTTGATGGAAATGTCTCTAATTCGCTTTTCCTTGAATGCAACATTTCAAAATTTATCTTTAAAACTCTATATGACTTTAATGGAAACACGGCTATCGATGATGCTCCCCACCGTTTTTCTTCCTTGCTCCAGGCCTAAAAACCTCTTCCTCCCAGCTGCTCCTGTGCTAGCAAACTAAGCCAGTTATTAGCAGTGTTCATTAGCAGCTGTTAGCTTTACTGTAGCAACATTAAACCTTTCTGTCCAACACGAAATGATCAAGAGTTGAGTCAGGGCAGCTGGAGGACATCAGAAGGAAACCAGAAATAATTTTCTCTATAAAAATGATCCAGTTTCACCAAAACCAGTGATACAGCTGGTGATGTGTTGGTAAAGCCTCCTGGGAGATCTTACCCGATAAGTTATACAGTGCAAGAATCACAGAGGCACTATTCTCCTTATTACAAGTCAGTGTGGCTTCAAAATCATTTTAAAACTGCAATCCCAAGGTAAAATAGCTGCATAATGATGAGTTAAGTGCATAGATTGAAAAGTGTTACATACACATCTAAAGGTCAAAGATTTGTTTTTTTTTCAACCAAAGGAATATTTATGTTATGTGCAAAGTATGCAGACACATTTTGGAGGCAATATTTATTTCTAGGCTTTTCATTAACTGACTGGATTAACTTCAGGATTAACCAACTGAAATATGCACTAATAGCCAAACTTTTACGACTGTTTGATCTGAGTGAAAGCGATCTCCATTCCTCAGATGTATTCTTGACGCAACAGTGCAATCAAATGATGAAACTTATCACTGTAGCAACGCCCAAAGACAAAAATGCAGTACATCTAACAACTTTTTTCAAACTTTGCTTGTGCGCCACTGTCAAACCGTCACAGCAGTCTTTCTGGAAACTGTGTGTGTGTGTGTGTGTGTGTGTGTGTGTGTGTGCTGTATCTCATTAAGTGAAGTAAATGCTAATTATTGAGAAAATGTATCTTTGACAGTGAATCTAAAGTAAGACTTTTTAAACACAACTCATTTTATGTATTTAGCAAGTACTATGCACAGATATAACCGAGGAAAACATGCACATGATTAGAAATAAGGGTTAAGCATTCACATTTTATTCAAGCTATGGTTTCTTGTTTATTTAGAATTACACTATTTGTAAATGTAAATGGTCTCTCAAATAATGATTCATACATTTGGTATAGTTGTTAGTAGAAAAGACAGAACAGATGTGCTGATAAATAATAAAAAGTCTTATTCTATTCATGCAGTTTCCATATATTTAGCACTAGGTTTTTTCATCTGTATGGAGGTTTATTGGACATCAATGGAGACCTTGGGGCTCAACATTTCTCTGTGCGAACACAACATGGAAATTTGCTTTTAAAGGAAAAGTGCTCCATTTATTTGAAACTATTACATATTGCCTTTCTTAGATCTGTATCAGAAAAACAAATAAAGCTAACAGTGAAATGTAAGGCCAGCAGACTATATCTATTTTCTTATTAAGGCTTCAATATCCTTCAGCACTGATAGGAATCTCTTCCTTTATCTCTGACCCCGCTTTAGCTTGTCTGTGTGCATGTGCTCATATACGTAGTTAGTTTGCTGTTTTGTGTGTGTGTGTACGTGCTCATGTACGCATTTCCACCTGTGGCAGCGTTAATATATTTCAGACTGTCTATCCTCCTATCTGGCCTTCCAATTCACTTAAACCTGTGGAGGTGACATATACATTTATTCACTATATACTGTATATAATCCCTACTTTGGTTCACAAAGATGGCTACTTCTCTGTTTGCTACATGTACCTTGTTCTTTTTTGATTAAACAAACAGTAATCTTGCATAACAAATTATAGCATGCAGGTTTTTGTATCTTTAGTTAGTTTATTTCAGTTTTCTTATTTATTTTATTTACCCATTTGTGCCAGGAAATCAAGGACATTTTCTTTATTAAAAAGTGGAATTGTCTTAAAGTCGTTCAGCATTTCACAACACTGTTTTTGAATGGAATTCATTCATTATCCTCAACCGTTTATCCACACTCAGGTTGCAATTAATTTCATAAATAATTCCTTTAATTTTCATTAAAAAATCCTTTTTTAGCTGCCATACAACTATGTACAACATGAGAATAATTTTCCATTACTTGCATAGCCCATGAAAAAGATTTTTTATCAAACTTAAATTAAATGTAAATGTAAAATCCATTAGAAACATAAATAGGACTATCCTTCATGTTTTGTGTTTTCCACACAGAATGAATGTTTTTATCGCTGATCCTTCCCCGTTACAGTGTAATACTCCCACACCACCAAAATTGTTGTTCAATTTTATTTGTAAACAAACCACACATTGTCCTCTAACGTCACGCCAGAGTTGTGTCCAGCCCGTGACTTCTTCTCTTCTTATTATTTGCTGATAGGCAGCAATGTGAATATAAACCCATACGATGACTTGGTGCATCGTTTTATACATTTCCTTAAATCTAATTAGAAAAACTAATATTAATCTTGGATAACAAATCATACTTTGCATGTGTTTTTGAGGTTTCTTCTTCTGTAATTCACAATTTATCAGTTAGAGAAAGAAATGCTGTGGGTGGAGGGGGTGGATTGTTTAAAAATGTTGGTTGAACATGAATTTTACATCCACTGAAACAGTATTAGATAATCACTAAAGATGGGCTCTTCTCTGGGAAGTCAAAGTAATGTGTTTATTACATAAAAAAAAAACAATAAATGACAATTTGTGGCTAACTTTAAAATTGATGTACGATTAAATATATATCATTTATTTGGACCTTCTATCACCGCACTGTACACAGTAAAATAAAGGAGTAACATTAAAACTTGGTTGGTCTATCTGTGGACCTCCATATGATGATATCAACGTCCAAACACTGCCTGACATGGATGTTCCTGTTTTTCCCCACATGCTCCCATGGGAGTTTTAAGGAGAAGAAAGGCAGAAGCAGTGAAATGTTTCAGGAATATGTAAAACGAGGCGTTCTGCACCATATCCTGTCTATGACACGCCACTTCTTTTTTCTCTGTCTTTTCCATTCTTCTTCTTCTACTCTTAATGGTGATGGGGGTAGGGTCTTTATGTAAGCCCCTGATCCTTACCACTTACACACAAACACACACACACACACACACACACACACACACACTGTAACACACACTGTAACACTCCAACCTCATTTACATCCAGGTTTCCTTGCTGGGTGGTAGCAGAGGAGTGAAGCAGTGCGATGTTGATGGCGGGGTGGGGAAGAGGCTCGGGAGCTTTATAGTGTCTGTCAGGATGAAAGAGGGGCCCCTCAGAGCGGCACCCTGACACCGACTCTGTGTGTGCGCGCTCGTGTGTGGTGTTGTCGTCATTAAACATTTAACACTCCTCTAGTATGACAGCAGGCAACTTGGTGCTCCAGCGGAATGTTTTCATGCAAAATTTATTGAAAAAGACGAGCTGTTGTTAAGAGATCTTGTTGCCTTTCACCAGTGGCAAAGGGTAAGTGGGTGATTGTAGGGTTCTGTGTGTGTGTGTGTGTGTGTGTGTGTGTGTGTGTGTGTGTGTGTGTGTGTGTGTGTGTGTGTGTGTGTGTGTGTGTGTGTGTGTGTGTGTGTCTGTGTCTGTGTCTGTGTCTGTGTCTGTGTGTTTACCCAGACTAGTGTACAGGGTCACTAGGTCAGCTTTGCTCTGTGTAATCCTCTGGCTTCATATGTACAGAGAGAACATAAGAAGTTCCTTTTACAATTCAACCAGCCCTAAACTTTCTTTCTATTTATTTACATTGCAATGTCAATTTAAAGAAATATATATAAAAAATAGATTGTGCAGCCATAGTTATGAGACAGTTTGTTAGGAAACTGAGATGCTGGCAGTAAGTAAATTGGTTATTGTGACAATACATTTATTAAAGATGGGCCTCACAATCATTTATATGTTTATTTTCCTTCTAAACACACAACTGGTGATTTTCGTTGTTTTCTCATTAGCCGAGCTACTTAACAGTCTTTGAAGGAATTTGGTTATGGACGGAGGGTAGTTGGGGCCAAGAATTTCTGTTTTTGCTCATAATGTTAATGCACACATACACACAGGTATGCATACTCGATTCCTTAGTTATGCATACTCGATTCCTTCGTCAAAGATTTTGCCCGCTTGCAATAAAAGTCGTCACTCTAAACTCGTTATTGTGACAATACATTTACTAAAGATGGGCCTCACAACCATTTATATGTTTATTTTCCTTCTAAACACACAACTGGTGATTTTTGTTATTTTCTCATTAGCCGAGCTACTCAACAGTCTTTGCATGTGTCTCTTGGGACCCAGTGAAATATACCAGGGACGAATTACAAAGAAGAGTGAAATCCTGACTTTTCTCTTCCTCACTGTCCTCAAATCAAAAACAATTACCATATTATTGTGCATTAATGAACACACTTAGCTTTGATTCTTAATCTGCATGCAAGTGGACCCGATACTTTCTCTTCACTCCATGTGGCTCGAGTCAGGTCAGGTTTCATTCTCTGAATGTTATTTGTCAGTGTTTTTTTTTTCCTTAATCAGAGCCGGAGAAACAAACTGTGTGTTGTGCTGACAGGTGCACATCTGCCCCCGGGCTGATAATTGACAGAAGTATAATTTGAATGTAACAGCATTCTTCACCTGATGTTCAGATCCAATTCCCTCCTGTCATTAATGAGCAGAAATGTAGAATCTACAGTTAACAGACGGCTGTTACTCCACACAAAGTGACAGGTTTTTAAGAATATTTTTAATTACAAGTCAGTATTTTAAAAGGTTTTGGCATAATGAAGCTGCAGAGGTTCAGGCTTTGATCAAGCTTGAAGGAATTTGGTTATGGATGGAGGACAGTTGGGGCCAAGAATTTCTGTTTTTGCTCATAATGTTAATGCACACATACACACAGGTATGCATACTCTCACTCTTTTCCCTTTCCTTGCACGTCACTCTCCCCAAACTCGACTCCTTCGTCAAAGAATTTGCCCGCTTTCAATAAAAGTCTTCACCCTTTCCCTTCGGCAGTGTCGACCTCTTTGCTTTGCTCCGTAACTGATCACCAAGGCGGTGGAAGAACGTGGGCTGGCTGCCTTACTCCACATCCTCAATCAGAGAGGTCTGTCCAATTAGGCTGAACTCCTTGTCTGTGCCGGGTCGCAGGAGGACTGTTGGTCCATCTGACTCAATTTCATGTCATTTGAGTGTGAAATGGGCAGAGGCTGGGCAGCGCAGGCACAGAGGGCAGCGTGGAGACCTCATGGCATCAGAGAGCCGTCTTTTCCCTGTGCATGTAAAACTGGAGTTGGTATAATGAGCTTAGGGTTAAAGAAAGAAATGAGATGACTACCTACCTTTCATTAAAGCCTTTTTTGATGTCTTTGTCTATGAAAGAATCATTTAGGAGTTTTTCCCTGCTAGCGAGGGGGGCAGCGCTTCAGTGGCGTCCATTGTTCGCTTGTGTAAAACAGCTTATTTATGAGGACTGGGTTACTTTTTTCAAGTCTGTAAAAATAAAGCATGTTTTCTTGACACTTTTGTCCACGGAGCCGTCCCCACCAACCCGCCCATTCTCATCTCGCTCCGTGAATGTGATTGTTTAGTAATTCCTCTCATTACTGTGTTTTCCCCTGACAAGCTAAACAGAACCCAGCCTCACCACAGGGATCCCTGCAGGACCCGCAGGCCTCAGTTTGGCTAGCTTTGCTCCATCGCTCAGCCTTAACCTCTGGAAGCCTAGAGGCTGTGAGGCAGAGAGAAAATAAAACAAGACCCTAGACACAAGCACACACACATTCACACTCACTGCTGTTGATTTTCTCTCCCTCCTTCGCTCACTCTGAGGAAATGATTGTCTGCTTCTTTGCCTCTGTTGAACATCTATCAGCTCATTAGTGTTGGTAATACACAGAGAAAGTAAGTGTGTTTGTGTGTGTGTTTGCGTGTATGTAGTCCCTGCCTGCGGCATCCTCTTAGCCTGTTGGGAGCGTGTGTATGGGTGGTGTGGATGGGACCATGGTTTCTGCTGTGTGTGTGTGTGTATATATATATATTTATTTATATATATATATATTATATGTGTGTGCATGTGCGTTTGTCTGCACTCTTGCAGGACTCTAGGCTGTGTCTGGCTCTGGGAGCGGGTCTGGGGAGGTAAGAGAGACTTCAAACACCGTCCTCGGAAGGTTAGGATACACTCACATTGACTTAAATCAATGAGCTGTAAGTGTGTGTATTATTTGTGTGTGCGTCAAGGGGGGTAGCCTAGTGGCCAGGAGCAAGAGGAGACATGGGTGAAGCTGAAGAGGAGTAGGTGTGCATCTGTGTAGTTTGGGTGGGGGCTAGGTGGTTGGATGAGGGTCGGTAAAATAGGAGTGATGCCTGCATGCAAAGGGTGGACAACACACACACACACACACACACACACAGCTGAGCTGTCCCACAAGACAAACCCATGCACACACACAGAGCGGTGCAGCTGTAGTGCTTCTTGGCTCGTGGCTGTATGTAGTCATTAGCTGCTTTTTTCCACACAGATAATGAGCAAAGATTGGATAGAAAACAGCCTGGACGCATAAACCCGATCTTCACACTTGTGGACATTTATTTACACACACACACACACACACACACACACACACACACACACACACACACACACACACACGAGTAAAAGAATACCTTGTTAATATGATGCAGGACAAACCTGTTTTTTTGAGGGGGGTCATGTGACCGGTCTCCATGACCCTCCTCCACATCTGAGTTCAAGGCAGGAAGGAGAAGGAAGAAAGATATAACTACTTTAACTTTAGGTTTATTATTTTATCTTGAAGAATGCCTGACCACTACCTCTAGGCTGTACAGTTTGCATCAAAGCTCCATTAATCTTTATTTCAGCACTCAATCAAACAACTCCTTTCAGTGCCAGTCAGTATATGTGACTTTTAATGGCTCTTAAGCACCAGATATCCTCCCAAAGCGGATCAGGCCAGCGTGTTTACTAGGGGTGTCACAACTTAATAAATCCACGATTTGATTTTGATTACATTTAATTTAAAAAATGTTTTTAACACTGATGGCTATGCCATTTTTATGCTACCAAGCCCTGATTAGCAAGATGAAGAGATCATTGGTTTGATGCCCTGACAACTGTCAATAACTTTTTCAAATGGGTCTTTATAAAGATAAGATAAATGTACTTCACAAGGTGAATGAGGACCAGCTTGGTACTAAAGTGAGAACATCAGTCCAGCCTCGGTGAGCCTGGTCCAAAGTTGCTGCTAACATCGGAGCCAACCCCTTAAAAATATTGTAGAATTTATTCACGACAAATTGCTTGAACTGTGAACACATTGCACTGCTGCATTGGGCGCTACAGTCCCAATTCCAAAAGGTTGGCATGTTCTTTAAAACGTAAATCAAACAGAATTTACTGATCCTTTGTAACATAAATTAAATTGAGAACTGTGCCTTGACCTCTCATGCTGGACTGAGGGCAGACTGGCCTCACTATTGCCTCTTGAGGTACAAGTGGTATTACAACGTAGGACGGGCTGCAGCTACCTGGTTAGCATGCTAATTTCAGTAGATATAACACTTTATTTAAACTTGTAAGGCGCTGAGGTTTCCCTCATTTACAGTGACGACAAATACATTTACAAACGGTACAGAAATACAAATTCAAAATACAGGTAATAGACAAGAAAAATAATAAGTAAAATGTTATTTAAAATGACCATAGCTAAAAACAGTTGCAGACAGTTGCTACGAAATTGAAAAAATGTTATGGGCATATTGATCCTCAGTGTAAGTTTCCAGGTCGCATGGGCATTAAAACAAAAGGCTTCCCCAAGTTCAGTCAATTTTTTGATTGTGTCAAGATAGTGTCCATGATTCCAATCAAGTAGTCTTGTTAATTATGGAGGAACTTTTCCAGCCAGTAATGGCCTTAAAGACAAACAAGTACCAATGGAGATTTCCTTGCAACTTAATATATCGACGTCTTTGACACAACATCAAAACTGTTAATTCACATTGCTGATGTTAGTCAACTGCTTGAATGTTTGTAATTAAAATTCTGACCATATGTCACATGTTACACCTTTAAAGTTACCAGCATTGAGCATTTTTAGTCCGGAAAGAGGTTAGCCTTGTTCCAGTTTGCTAAAATTTAAATTGGGTTTGTTTACAAAAAAAAAAAAAAAAATGTATTAAAGGACACCAAAGACCAAAAGTAAAGCAACAGTCAACAATAACTGTGATGATGATTAGGATAAGATTTAATATTCAATTCAGATATACTGTGTGGATTCAGTTTAATATTTTTTAAGAGTGCTTAAAAACTAATTATGTTTTTGTTGTCCTGAAATTCAGTTGCTGTAGGAAATGTCTATGCCTGAGAATGACCTGCCTCTCTGTTCCGTGTGCAGATTTGTGTGTGTGTGTGTGTGTGTGTGTGTGTGTGTGCGTGTGCGTGTGCGTGTGTGTGTATGTGTGTGGAGAGAGAAAAATCTGGCCACTTTTAATCGCAGGAGAGACACCCTGAGCGAGCGATAGAGAGCTGTGACAATCCACTTAGTGCGCTCTGTAATCTGTTTAACCATTTAGTGAGTTGTTAAAGGAGTATGCAAACACTCTCACACACAAAAAAACACACACTAGACATCCTGCAGTCTTTAGCGGCGCACAGGACAGTCTGCCTCCTGAACTGGGTAGCGATTCAACGCTGTCTAGAGTGGAGTGTGTGTCTATGTGTGTGTTGATGTGTTTGAGACCTGCTGTAGGCACTGAGAGAAGCCAGGCCTGGAGCGTGATGACAGAGACCAGACCCGGCCAAATAGAAGATCCCCCCCCAATCCAATTACCCTGTTCCTCTCTTTTATTTTCTCCTCTTCTCTCCTCCATTCTCCTCTCCTCTTTTTTACGGCCCTGTCTTAGCAGGAGCTGCAGCGAGTGATGGCAGTCCTGGCTGCTGTTGAAGTGGCTGGCTGCTCAGCTTTATGGATCAGAAGAGGATGCAGGCTGGATTATAAGCAGCAGGTTATGAGCGGCAAACATGACAGGCCAGCTCCGATTTAGGAGGGTTATGTAAATGTGCTTGTCGACAAAATGTGTTTTTCTGCCGTAAGTATTCTCTCTCTCTCCCTCTCGGTGGAAAAACAGGGTAGTTTTGGTTGGTGGAAGCAGAGTGGTGGTGAAGGCAGCGAGGGGAGCGTAAAGTGAAGATTGTTATGGAGAATGATGTGTAAAAGAGACACACCGTTAATGTTTAATTTTCTCTAGACTCCAGTGCTTATTCATCTGCACCAGGGGCAAGGAAAAAGGTGTTGACTGGAGTCTTTATGAGAAAGGCTGAGAGTGAGAATACATTATATAGAGAGATGTTGTTTTTAGTTGGAGAGAGCAGACAGAGGAACATAGAGAAGAAACAGACAGACAGAGGAGAGTTTTCAGTTAGCAGAGAGTAGCTTTCGTCATGCATCTGACCTCTGCTGCTCCCAGGCAGAAATACGGCTCTGCAGGTCTCGCCCTAATGGCATTGATCATTACAAGAATACCTCCTTCAGACTGGGTAAACAGTGCTCCAGACACACAGTTAAGTACCATGACTCAGTTGTGGAAGTAAATATTGCCTGAGAGGAGCACATAACAATCATTCTCAGTGGAGGTTTCAGATCGGCAGCCATTGTTCTTTTCATTTTCTTTCACACAGAAGTGTGTGTGTGTGTGTGTGATCTTGTGCTTCCTACATACTGAGGACCAGAACACGTTTTAACCAACAGAGAGAGGACATTTTTGCAAAGTGAGGACATTTCGGCCGGTTTAAAGGCTTTTTTGAGATTTCAGACTTTGTTTTAAGGGTTAAAGGTTACATGATGATGATAACTAACTGAAACTGTATTGTGTGGTTACAAAACTAACTAAAATTATAGTGAAAACGTCCGTCGTTTTCGTCTTTTTTCATACATAATGAAGATGGATAAGGCAAAGGAGATAAAGGCAAAATTTACTGTGACCTCTTTTAATCTCCCACCCAACAAATACCCCGTTCCAAAAAACTACAACTAATACTAAAACTAATAAAAACTAAACTAAAACGAAAGCATTTAAAATAAATAAATAAATAAATACTAAACTAAAACTAGCAAACTCACTCTAAAAACAAAAATACACACCAAAATTAAAACTAAAACTGATGAGAAAAACCAAAACTATTATAACCTCGCAAGGGAATTCACTATTCCAATGAGGGTCCTCACAAAGATAGAAGTACAAGAGTGTGTGTGAGATGACTGAGGGATGGGAGTTCTTATTTGTGTCACTGATACTCCGCTCATATTGAACGTTAAGTAGCCACAGGGAAGTTATGAAGCCTCCCTCCTCTCTCATTCTCTCCCTCCTCTCCCCTCCCACCCATTTAGCCTGCCACTTTTTCAGCAGAAGTTTAGATCTCCGGGCCGATGTTTAATTCATTTGTACTAATGTCTCGCTCACTCTTGCTCTCCTTCACTCTCATGTGATCTGTCTTGCTCTCTCGCCAGCTTAGTACCTGCAGTTCTCTAATAGAGTTATTTTACCTTGTGTCTCTCTCTCTCACACACACACACACTGAGGATTCCTTTCTGCTGTCCACTTTTTGCCTATAGGGCATATAAGATAAGATATGCCATCTTTTGTTTATATGATATGTCAGCTAAAGTTCTTCTCAGAATATTAAAAGGGATATTTTTGATGCAGATTTGTCACAATATGTAAAACTGAAAGTATGAAAAACTGAAATATAAAATGTTATGAGACAGAACTCTTCAAGTATGTAAAACAAATATGTCAATAACAAGATTTTTCTGTTAGTTTTAATTCTGTTTTGTTTGGAGTCATTCTCGGGACAATAAACATCTGTTCTGTTAGGAATAGATTTTCTAAAATCTCATAAAACATGGGCCACCACAAGGGTTGCAAAATTCCCGGAAATTTCAAAGTTGAAAACCTTCCATGAGAATAAATGGTAATAAACCGGGAGGTTGGGGGTGACTCATATTCAACTCGACATTCATTGTTTTTGGTGTTCAATGAAAAGGAATATTTCCAAAGAACCCCAGCTTAACTTCCCATGGAAAGTTTCTGGAAATTTACCGGAAATTTTCCACCCCTTTGCAGCCCTCGCCACCATTGACTCATTCATTTTGAGTATGCCTGACCGATATCTGATCAGGATTGGGAGTCTGCAGATGCAGAAAAAACCCTTTTACTTCTCCCATTGGCCAAATGCATCATTTAAATAGCAATGCACTTTTAATTGGAGATGCCCAAAACAAACCTATGAGACTAAATACAAACCCTCCCCCTGGTGCTTTACTTTGCGTCCAGATTATGTGCCAGTTAACTAGTAAAAATGGAGTTGGACACATCCTGAGCGCAGGGCTGGGTGTTAATACCACATGCAGTCATGGAAAGAAAGAAATCTTTATCAAGAAAACCATGGGAAATGGCTAGATATCAGTTTTTAAATTAAACTCTTATGAGCTATTTATTTTTGTTTACTTTTTTTTCCCCTCCTATGTCTGAAAAACCAGCAGCTGACTGCGTTACGACAGTAGTTGTCATTTTGACGACACTTGACGTTATGATCCTTGAAAGTGGGAAAGAAGCTGGAGTTTAACTGTTTTCCTAATATTAATGATGTAGTATGCGAAAATTGAATTTTCCGTGTAGTTATTTAACATCGGCTAGTTATTGATTAGTTACCAGAAATCATTTTTGAGATATGAAATGACCGATATCAGGATAGAAGATTTGTGCTGTTTTTTCTTGTCTTTTTAGAAACTTTTTTCTCTGCTCTGCTCTCCCACGCACTTCTCATTCTTTACAGGTTTTCATCTATCTTTCTTTTCTCTAAGTATATTTCAACCTTTCCTTTTTTATACACCCCTGCTTTTCTGTTTTCTACCCCTGACTGTGCCCACATTTGACAGCATGGAAAGTATGCACAGTTGTGTATAAATATCTTGGGCACTGCTGTCTAATCAACAGTGAGTGAAATAATTCACATCTTTTTTTCCTCCACATACACACTCATCGATGCAGACCAACTGAAATCTGTCAGTGCCGAGCTCTGCATGAAAAAGGTTTATGGAAAATGGTTGAGTATTTCAGAAAGTGAAACAGAGAAGAAAAAAACTATCTCATTAACATTTTTCAAACACATATTAATCAGAAGGAATAATGCTGTTAGAGCCAATGTTATGGCACGCAAGTTTTTGTAGGTATACATGTGTCACGGTTAAGTTTAGTGTGCACTTCAGGAGAGACGTTTTTATGTGCTCATGCTGTAAGTTGGCATCTCATATATATATTGTTTATAGTGTTGAGTAGGGCTGAGTATCATTACAGATAAGATGCTTTTTTAACCCCTACTTTGAGAAATAAAAATGCGTAGGGTTTTTTTTTTGCAAAAGAATCCAAAGTTCTCAAGTGTTAAATATTGTCCAAACACAAAAAGAAATGTTCTGAAAATAAAATGATCTAAACTTGGCAACATTTTGATTTAAATCAGCACTTCATTAGAAAGTAATGAATCATAGTAAATCTGACCAGACATGCAATGGCAACTTTCGGTACTTTTTCAAATTTCTGTGCTGTGGACACACACACACACACACACACACACACACACACACACACACACACACACACACACACACACACACACACACACACTTAGGTCGACACAAGCAACATGTTGAGGTTGAGCCCAAGTGCTGAGTTTAGTGTTCAGGCCTTGTGAGTTGGATTTAGTGTGCAAGGTGTCTGCATGTGATCTGTAGCAACCGCTCCATCCTCAGCATCTGTGTGTGTGCGTGTGAGTCTGTGCTGTGCTCGTTCGTCTATTTGCATTAGAGTGAGACTTGGGTTAACTTTTCTTTGTACCACTTTTCCTTGAAGTCTACACACACACACACACACACACTCACTTGCACACTCACTCTCACACTCCTGACATCTCTCCCTGTAGGCCAGACTGCAGAGCGCTTGGGGCCATGTTGTTTTGTCTTCTGACGGACAGACAGAAAGAGAGAGAGAGAAAAAAAGAGAGACTTACCCCGGCCAGTGATTACGCCAGTTTGACACCACAGACATGGAAGAGGGGGGGTTGGGGGGGATCAGTGCACGAAGAGAAGTGAAAAAGGCACGGTAGAAAACGGTGTGGAGATGATATGAATAACAATGTACGCGGTGTGTCTCCCTGGACCCTGATAACCTGCAGACCAGAGCCCGCTCCCTGTGACAGGCTGGCCTTTGTGGCCACTTTATCCCGCCTGTACACTTGTAAGGTAGAGCCGGGATAATCGCACCTAATCTAATTAAGGCTAAAGAGGGCCATGACTGAGGCTGGCCAGAAGCAGACTGGGCACTCACACACACACTCACACACACGTCAACAAACACAGCTCAGCAGCAAAATCCTGTTTGCATCAGAAAAATAAGGTTGTCATATTGATTATGCAGATGAGGGACTAACCAGGGCTAACTGCCTCTCGGCCAGCCGGTTACAGCTGACACAGAGCTAAAGAGAGGGACACAGAGACAGGAAGAAAGGATTAGGACAAATTTAGGTTGCTGTTTTCTTTCGAACGTTTTGCTTGTACCACTTTTAGGTTCAGAACAGTCTTGTTTCCCCTTGTGTGTTTGAAGGACTTTGTGAAAGGAAGGCTTCTAATATACTTAGTTTGAATCAAAGAGGGTATAGTTGCAATAAACATGACAAACTTCACCTCAAAATCTTTACAGAAGAACTTGTATCGCTAGACAGAACATGCATAATTTCATGATTTATTTTTGTTTTTATGTTTGTGACACCATGGTCTGCAGCAATTTAAAATTCCACTATGTTTTTTGACACATTGACAAATAAGCAAAATCACCAATAGATGGCTTTATATATGCAGTAAAAAATATGATAAGACAAACATAAGGACTGTGATAAATCATCATTTCTCAGTGTTTTGTTCATGAAGATAATAAAGTAATCTTCTTCTTCTTAAGATACAATGATTATTTTTTTTATTAATAAATGTCTGAAGGTCAGGTCTGAAAGCCCACGAGACATCTTTAAAAGTCTTGTTTCGTCCCACCATCAGCCTAAAACTCAAAAGTATTAAAATTAAAACCATATACGTCACAGCAAATCAGTAAATCCTCACATTTGAGAAGGTAAAACAATTTTTGTAAAGCATTTTTTTCTATTTTATTCCTAACTAAAAGACTTAACCAATTATCAAAATTGAGTACAGTTGCTTGTAAGGACATGTCGTGGAGACATGGTTATTAATAAACTGTCTGTCTGGGTGTGTGTGTGTGCAAATACGTGTTTGCCTGTATACAGTATGTGTACACACTTGTCTTCGTGTGTGTGTGTGTTGTGTGTGTGTGTATTGTGTGTGGAGCCAGCCGGCAGCCAGATTGCTATTTCCCCCCTCTGCCCCTATAGAAAGGCCTGGGTATTCTCTGGATGAGGGTGTGATGTACAATTGAAGGGCAGGATTGAAACTGATTACCTTGTTAACTCCTGGCACCCACTGGCAGCTTGAAATAGACCTGAGCGCCAGGGCCTGATTTGCAAATGAATTACCTCTCGCCTGGCCCTCCCCTTCCCCTCCCCTCCGTTCCCCCGTCTTCCTCCCTCTCCCTCGTTCTTTCTCTTTTTTTTTGTCCATTTGGTGCCAAGATCATCTTTTTATATTGTGCCATGACAGATGCTGTGCCGGGCTGCCATTGTTCCCCATCAGTTTTTCTGGGGCCGCGCGGAGAGCCAAAAGATTTCCACATGTGATTTTAACACAAGCGTCCCCCCCTGCCGTATAGCCCGGTGCTTTATTCTTTGTGTACCAGTACTGCAATCTACAGAGTTTTGGAGCAGGCGGAAATGTTGGGGAGTGTCATTGTCTCCGTCTCAATAATGGAGAGGTATTTCTCTGATTAGGAAAGGTTCTAATTGGGAGGTATGAAAAGGACCGCCGGCTATTGAAGAAACCGCGGGGAAATTGATTGCTCTCCATGTCTCCCTTTTGCTTTTTCCCCTCTCTCTCTTTGTCCCGCTCTCCCTCTATGTAACACACTCAAAAGAAGTCAATTTACTTTAAAACTTGGCCCGGGCGTTCAATTCCCCTCAGCACTGAGTTGGTGTGTATAGGCTGAGAAGAGTGAGATACGGGCGTTCCACAGGGAGACACTCTCTGACTATGATGTTTAAATACGTATACCGATGCATCCGGGTGTCGGTTGAGTCAGCTGGCTCAGAATGAGTTGAAGATGATTCCTCAACTATGACCTGCTGATGCATAATCTGTTACTTTAATAGCAAAATAAATGTAAACATGTGCCAGGTTTAAACACAGGCACAGGGCCCCATCTGCTTACTTCAGCCTAAAGTCAAAGGTTTTTTCAAAATAAAACAGGAAACATATGACATGGTTGCACGCAAGGCTTAGATTCTTATTTTGTGAAATTTTAACAAAAAGTGGATGGATTTTAAACGCCAATACGGATACATTTGCAAAAATTAATTGTTCTCTGGTACAGTTTTTATACTTATTGTATAAAAAATGGTCTCTGACATCCCCTGGAGCTTTCTGAAGAGCCCTTATGAAGCTCACGGTGGTGCTTCCATCTTCGCAGTTTCCGAATCCTCATAAGTCCCAGTTTAATCCAAAAAAGGGCACAGAGGTGGAGCATGGCAGACCTCATGCAGGAGCTAGCGACCTGTGACAACACCCACCTGTCACTCAAAGCAGCCACGCCCTTTAATTTTCCTTGGGTGGGACAGTGAAAGAGCAGTGCCCCTCCCTCCAAAGAACATCACTTTAAATTGTTTGTGTAAGATGATAAAGTAGCATTTGGTCGGGACAAAAGCTCTTAAAAAAAGTTTTATCTTTTTTAACCTCTGGTGCAGGGTGACAATACATGTTTTTTCATATAGTAAAAATTGTAAAGAAATTTCCTGCTCCACAAATGCTTCAAGCTCTCTCTTACTTGTGTTGTTCATGACCAGTTGTCAGATATTAACAGGTGTATGTGCATGTGTGTGTGTGTATTTATCATAGAGAGCAGAAAAGCCAGCCATAAATAAGCTTCTTCCTTTCTTCTTCCTCCTTTTTTGACTTTTTTATTGACTGCACTTAACCCTCCCTTCAGAGAAACATAAAGTGCTGAATTTGTTAGCCCCATTTTTAATGGACTGCTTTTCTCTACCATTTTGGGATTATGCTAAAGTTGAGCCCCCTCCACTGAGAAGGGGGGCAGGGGGGGGGCAGCTTGTGTACCCGCAAATGCATGTGTGCGTGCATGCCGAATTACATAGAAAGCATAGAAGCATAAGTCTGTGTTTTGTTCCCTCTTGTGTGTTCTGCATGGAAGAGTGACAGCCCCTGACTTACCCCTGCATTATCCCTTCCTGTGAGTGTGTCTAAGTGTGTGTGTGTCTCCCCCCAGCCCTCCTCTTAGCTGTATAAAACCCTGAGAGGTAGCTCTGATAGTACACACACAAGAATACAATTTCAATTTCAATTGGCAGCCGTGTTAAAAAGGAGCTGTGGAGATGGCAATCAGGCCTGAGGGAAAGCTGAGCTCCCAGTGTTATTGTGCGTGTGTGAGTGTGTGTCCCCCGACTGCTTAATATCAAGCTTTTGCCTTCTATTAGTTAAACAGGCAGATGTCACTGATGTGGACTGTGTATTTGTGTGTGTGTGTGTGTGTGTGTGTGTCTGTGTGTGTGTCTGTGTGTGTGTGTGTGTGTGTGTGTGCGCGCTTGCTCTGGTGTCCCCATCACATTGACTCTTTAATAAATACGCCTGCCATTCTATCAGCAGTCAAACAACATATGAATGCTCAATGACACGCTTGACAAGGCATGCAACGGTGGCAAATGGGGTGCACACACACACACACACGTACACACACTTATATGCACACACACTCTTATGAATGATGTCTCTTTCATAGCGTTACAGTGTCCTGTCTGTCTTCTCTTTGCTCACTATCTCTGACTGATATCAGCTTGAGGGCTGAGAGGCTGCTGCAGGCCAAAATGTTATTTCTGCAGCAAAGGTGGAAAAAAAAAAAAAGATAGGTGCACTTTAGGAAAAAAAAAACCTGAGTAGTGCTGACAACATGCTCCAGTTATTTGTAGTCCAACACGGCTTAATTCTGGACTTGTATTTATTAGACTTTAAGACAATTTTTACAACTGTTTTAATGATGATGAAGGGGGTTTAGTAAGTTAGTACGTACACATCTGTGTGATGATCCAGTCATTTTAAGATTAAACAGACCGACAGACAATTAGGGTTTGTGATAATCTATTTAATTGATTGTCATTTTTTTAAGCAGTAATTCCCACCATGCAATAGTTCTGGCTTCTCAGCTGCTTTTCCCCCTCCTTTATGATAGTAACCCGTATACTTTTTAGTTTTGGAGTGTTGTTCATTAAAATTTGTCGCTAGTGAGAACTATAATGGAACTTTGCTAAGGCCAACGGTGCATTCACATGCTCCTCAGATGGTCCCATCTTCTTTGGTGTCTTCATAAGAAAAGACGGGCTGTGTTCAAGCAACATGTTGATAGTGGTTGCATGACAATGAGGAGACAAGGAAAGCGATCAGCTGAGCCATGATGTATGACTGCGGAATTATTTTCAGATTATTTCGACACCGCATTATGAAGCACAAGTGCTCTCTTTCCCAGTGTTGAAAAATAACAAACTGAGCAGAAAACACAACCTCCTTAGCAACTCTTTATCGGAACAAAAATGAGATTTTGTCAAATTTGTTAGCCCAAAAAACATCTTTACTCTATTGACTCTCAGATTTAAAAATTTGCAAAGTGGTTCGATACATTTCCAGCATAGCTGTGTTACAGTGTACTTACACTTTTGGGGATGGATGCTTTAAATGCTTCCTTATGGTCAGTGCTAGACCTCCTACTTTGGTAGTTTAAGCTGCGTAAAACAGAGCCCTCACAGTGACACAAACAGCCATTTCTGTTGAGTTTTTAACAGTTTTTGTTTTAATTCCGATGGTAATTCACCACATTTATACAGTAGTGGGTTGTCAACAGGGCAATGCCACAGAAGTGAACTTTGACAGACAGTGAAGTGGTTGCTGTCACGTATAAGGGACAGTTAAAGGGGTTAATATGGTCAGTGGAAGAAAGCAGAGTATGGCTGATATTACAAGGTAAACCTGGCCATTAGTGGACAGTGAAAGGGTTAAAGCTTCCACACTCAGGACAGCAGGCCTGAGAGGTAATGCATGGCTGATGAGTGCTGGGCTAATGGGCAGCTCTGTTAGCTGGAAATCAAATGACTGCCTCTGCATTTTAAGTCCCTCTGTCGCCTCCATTGACTGACTGAAGATATTTATCTCTGCCGTGTCAAGGGGTGGAGGGGGGAGAGGAGGAGGAGGAGGGTTCAAGTAAAGAGAGGAAGAGAAAGAGAGGGGGGTGAGGCAACCAAGTGGAGGGCATCTTAGAAAAACCCGAAGACCTAATGCAATTATTAGAAACTTGACCACAAATGACAACTCATCTGTTGCCGGCTCTGTAATTAATTGTCTGCTAGCAGGAGCGCAGGGGTTTGGGAGGGTGAGGGAGAAAGAAAGAGGGGAGAGGCAGGCAGGTGATTGGAAGAGGGCAGGATGACGGGTGAGGAGGGACACAGAAGGAGATGAGGTAAGATGAGGCAACAGCTTAAAGGTCCTCGTTAGAGTGCAAGAGATGGAAAAGTGTTTGGACACGGTGAATCAGAACATGTACTGTGAGTGATTGACGGCCAAAGAATGCGCCTGTGAGACGATGAGAGGGAAAAAGTGTGTGATTAAAGAAGTGGATTAAATAAGGAAAGGCGAGGGAGAAAAAAGAGCTGGAATGAGAAAGCAGAAAAGTGCAGACACGGTGATGGATCCAGGGACCATGTTAAATTGGTTCTATTGACCTTACCAGGACTCAGTTTAACACTCACACTTGTTTGTCTTAGTTTTACCTAATTGACCTCAGATAACTAATTACCGTTTCCTGGAACAGCAGTACATTACTCTCTCTGTGTCTCCCACCCCTCCCCCTCTCACTTGCCAGTCTTTGTCAGGCTCTCTGTCTTTCTGGCTTGTAGCGAGTTCGAAGGGTTTCAGAGAGTAAGTCTGCACATGAAATGCTGCAAGTTCCCCAAAGATGCAATGATGCAACGTGTCCTGTCCACCTTGTAAAATACAGAATATAATAACTGACGACTGTCTTTTTTGACATTGAAGGTCAAAACTTTGTGTCCTGAGATATTTGAGAGCTTAAAATATTTACTCTTTTTTTTCCCTTTAGCTTGCAGTGCTCCAAGGTTAAGGTTTAACTTTCCTGGTAAAGAATCTTCAAAGCTCTCAGGTCCAAGAGCCTCGTTCAACAACTAGCTTTTTATTGAGCGTTTAGACATTTGTGTGTCAGAGATGACCTCCTGTTGTGGAAAAACACAATTTTGACTTTTGGGTAACATCAATTACTTGTTGCCCTTTCTCAGCTTGTTTCACAGAACACATTTTGACATGTGACTGTTGGAAATGCACAGGTGTAAATGATAAAATTAAGGATGGCTGAATTCAGTTTCATGGTCCTGGTTATTGTGCATAAAAAATGAATATTATTAGTAAAACACCCATGCTTTTCTACTATAACAAGTCAAAATGTTTGATGACTTAAAATAGGAGAATACTGGTGCAATAGGCATTTTCCGCAGCAAGCACTAAATTATTAAACATTACATTTCTTTTGGAAGTCTTCCATCGAGAGCACTTTACATTTGGGTAAAGTTTGAAGCTCATGGACACTGTATGCATGACATGTAAAAAGAAAGAGGCAAAGATTGAGCTACCAACCTGCACCACCTGACCTGTAGCAATGCCTAATTATCTCCACTAGTGATGTAACAGGAAACTAAAACAGTTCTGTACTGTTCTCAGTTTTGGGGTCACATTTTGATCCGTCTTTTGATCCTGTCTTTGGTTGTTGGCAAACAGTTAAAAATCGTTGTCCATTGAGCTTAACTCACCTGGCTGATTGTACTAAGTCGACTACAATAGTCCAGTTGATGGAGATCAACTGGTGCACTGCCAAAACTTTCCAGGTAAAACAATCAAGCTCCTTCCGTCCCACATGTTCCATTAATAGTAATAGACATAAATTTATGTATGCATTAAGACTTTTAGGACAGCGATTGTTTGTAGTACGAGCAAGCTGAACCGAACCGAACCGAACTAAGCGTCCTGAATCACACAGTTGAGGACAGATACACGACCTGTTACGACCCTTAAACTCAGTCATTGACAAACTATTTCTTGTACTCATACTTTATGAAAAATATTTAGTTCTTATGCTGTATTTAAATGTACGTCACTTGCTTGATCAGTTAAGCTTCATATAGCACATTTCATACGACAGGCAAAGACTCAGTATGATTTAGAATAAAAACAAAACAAAAATAGACAAAGATCATAAATGACAAAAACGTATAAAAAATAGGAGCATACAAGTTGAACGCTATTACATATGTAGCATGACATAAAGACATATAAGAGGGTATTACAATGAAATTAAATTAATTATTATTATTTATACTGTATATGGCGTTAATAAGGTTTTAATGTGCCAAAAGTTCAGTTTCTTGATTGAAGGAAACCTAAAATACATGATGTGACTGCCCCGCCTTCTCAGCATGCCAAGCCTGTCACAGCCAATCACAAATCAGTGTCTGTCCGCTTCATTCCTGTCTTTCCATGTCTTCACTTCATCTCTCCCTCCCTCCCTCCCTCCCTCTCTCCCTCCCTCCCTCCCGCTGTGTGCCACGGCTATAATGTGCTCCTATGGTTGTAGTAAGCAGGCCACAGTGTCTCTGAGGCCTTGTGCTACACCACCATTACTATCTGGCTTGCCTCCACTACAAATTGGATGAACAGGCACTGACACATTTTCAATATTATTACATTAAACCAAGTGGATTTTGATTGATAACCTAATATTGGCCTAATGCAAAACATCAATCATGGCAAGTATATTAATTATTTAATATTGTGGCGTAATTCAAAAATCGATGCTGCCTCTGCGTTGAAGGCACAGGGAACGGAGGGAGGGGAGGGAGATAAGAAGAAAAGGAAAGCTCTGTCCCTGAAGACCTCAGCAGATTATATGATGTTTTGAAAAGAGAGATGAGGATGTAAAAGGGTGTGTGTGTGTGTGTGTGTGTGTGTGTGTCTCTGTCAGCTGTGTGCGTCTAATGGATAGAGCGATCCCTTCGGCCCTGGTGAGGACAGTTCTGGACAGCTTGCCCTTGATAAAGTAAAGACAACAGATGACAGAGTGGGAGATTAAATGCAAGTGAAGAGCTTAATAAAGACTGGATCACAAAAATAAAAGACGGGGGGAGAAAAAAAGGTTATAAAAGAGAGTGCGAGGGGAGAGAAAAGAGAAGGGAAATGAGTGGAGGAGGAGGGATCGAGCGCTGCGTCTCCCCTGTGTTAGATTGTTTCTCACTAATTGTGCTTCATTAGCGGATTACACACACTGTCACCACGGTAACAAATGTCTTGCTGTCTGGTTGCCGGGCGCCCGTCATGTATAATGAATGTGGCGGGGTGTTTGTCAGAATGTAATGTAATTACAGCTAGATGAAGTTTGCCTTAAGTGGTTGACTTGTCTGCATGTGGCTCCCTGACAGAGCACAGAATAAACAAGCAAACAGCCTTTCTTCACAACTTCTTTTCTACTTGTTTCTTACTTTTCTTAGCATTTCACTCATTCCTGCAGGATCAGCCTATAGGTTAGTGGTCACACTGGGTTTGGGACCTGGCCTGATGGATGGATGGATGGATGGAGGGATGGAGGGAGAGGTGGGGATGGAGGTTGGATGGATTAGACAGTATGTAATTTTAGAGATGGTGTAGATTTACACTGTGATGCTGCTGGCTGCATTAGCAACTGAAGCCTGTCGATAAGCCTTCCTCCCTCTCAGTGCACACACACACACACACACACACACACACACTCACATGCACACGCACGCAGTCAAACGCCACGGCCAGGGTGGAGTTGTCAGTAATGGGGGCCAGAGTTGGACGGGGAGGGGGGTGCTGGGATCGGGGACGGGAGCTGTTTGTGTTCTCTTGATCTGTTGATTTCCACTGCTGCAAATTTGAAATGTGCCAAAATCGCATCTATTATTTACTGCCAATTTGCTCTTTTTAAAACCGACTGCTCCCCCACCCCCCTCCGTCCTCCTCTTCCACTTCCTCGGCTCGCCATTCTGCCGTTGCTACCCTGGTAATCATACACACATTTTTTATTAATTCACAGATAATAAGCTCAGAGTTCTTTCTCTGTACTTGGAAATGATTATTATGACTGCCAACAGTGAGGTGACAGTGTTGGTTAACCTCTGTCTGGTGTGGATGCAAACACACACACACACACACACACACACACACACACAAACACAGCACTTCAGTCTGACAGGTTACAATTAGGATAATTATTTTTTTTCTTCTTCTTTGAATAACAAACCTTTTTTTTATGTCACCGAGATCAATTTATCATCATTGCTCATTTTCATCCTGCTCACAACTAAACAGAAACACAATAAGATGATTGTGCTGCTGACTGTATTCCAACTACAGCTGAAACAATTAGCCGATTTATTCAGTTGAGTCATAAAAAATGAATCGGCAACTACTGTGATTCAAAAAAAGTTGTCTGAATGTAAATAAAACAAAATGCAATAAATGACTTATCCTTTGTTATATATAACATATACAGACAACATATTTTATGTTTAAACTGATATTTGATATTCTGATTTTATTCATGTTTTATACACTTTTTGGGAAAACCGGTTGTATATAATAATCGATTTAAGTAATTTGTCAAGCAGCTTCTCCAATGTAAATATATCCTGTTTTTCTTAGTCCTCTATGTAAATTAGAAATGGTTTCAGAATGGTTCATTTAAGCACACTTGAATAGAGTTTGTTCTTCTGTCTCTCTCGCTTGTGTTTATCTTTGTGTATTTTGTGCGTGTGTGTGTGTGCACATGCGCTCCAAAAAATGTTCTTTTTATTAAATGACAATTTGTGTCTGCGCTTTATTTACAGTGGGTGAAATGTGTTGTTGTGTTGCAGGGACGCCGCGAACATCAAAGGAAGATTAGAACATCTGGTAAGTTCTATTTGACAACCCCCTTGCACACACACACACACACACACACACACACACACACACACACACACACTTTGATATCTGCATTCCTAATGAAACCTCCGGAATTGGAGCTGAATACCTGCAGCTAACAGGCAGGGAGAGAGAGACAGAGAAAACAGGAGTGGAGGGAGGGTAGTGTCCCCCCCAGGGCCTGGTCCACCTTTCATATTATTGTTTCATTTATCCCCAATTCTACCCAAACACACACACAGGTTATTCACTCAGTTCTCCCTCGGTTTTTTTTGCAGTTAGTTGTGGATATTTGAAGGATTTTTGCAGGTCTGCATACCTGTTTGCACACAAATGTATGAAAGGAGAATTTTTTTTTTTACCACACCCATCCTCTCTCCCTCTCCCTTTCCTGCCAGCATGGGGCATTTCCTCAGTCTTCTCCCATCTATGAATCGAGGGCCTGCTGGAAACACTCTCCCGGGACAGCCTTGAAAATTTAATGGCCAACGTTTCCAGCGTTTCTCTTGCTACTCGCTTTAATACGGGGTCAGAGTGCCGTGCAACAAAGTGAAAAGGTTCTCTCTCCTCTTTTTGGGTGGGAAGGAACCGAGGTTTGATGTGCCCCATATTCCAGGGGATGAATTATAGACAGGGGTCAGCGAGGGTCCCGGCTCTCTGTGGATGTCACATGCCCTCCCTCCCTCGCCTCTGTGCATACTAAAGCTTGAGCTCCCAGCACCTTACGCAAATGACCCCCCTCCCCGCCCCACCAGGCGCTACGCAAATGACCCTGAATATACCACACAAATGACTGACCCCGGAATTCAAGCAGTTCGTTGTAACTCTTCACTTGAGCGAGAAGCAGATCATATAAAGTTGACCTCAGATTTTTACGTCGTAAAGCTCAGTCGCAGAATTCTTCCTTAAAGGAGCAGTTCAGGTTCTCTAAAGTCGGTTGTATCAGGAACTTCTCCCTCGTCAGTGTATTACATGCAGTAGATGTTGGACGGCACACCCCCAATGGAGAAGCAAGTAGGTGTTAACCATAAAAAGGACCATGGAAGCTAACCAATGTACTGCTGTAGGCAAGGGAAGCAGCATAGTGTATTTAGCCACCTAAAAAGAAGTCAGTATCAGTTTAAGTGTATGCTATATTCAGAGTATTTTCATTACTTTACCTTGCCAACAGACAGCCCTTTCCAATAGGGAATAGAGGTGGGCGATATATATCTTCTACGATAATAGTGTTAATGTTGTTTTGACGATATGCAATTTTACATTATCAAGTATTTGTAGTAAGGCTCCAGCCCCCCGTGACCCGATTGCGGATAAGCGGTTAATGGTAATGAATGAATGAATGAATGAATGAAAGTATTTGTAGTATCTTCAAAAAGAAAACAAACTGATGTTTACCCATTTCATGTCTCTACATTGATGTTTAACTGGGAGTCTCCTGAAAGCTTAAGTTCAAAGAAAATAAACAACAGCTGTTGTTCTGAAACATTGTCTCATTAAAATATTTTTTTAAAATTTGAGATTTTTTTTTGCCCATATCGCCCACCCCTAATAGAGAATTGAAGCCGTTATCTATGCTCTCCTCAAAATCACCAGACTCCATTCACAAAAATAATAATTTTCCTTGCAGAATGCAGGAGTTGCTGATGTAACGCTGCCTCGATTGGTTAGTTAGTTTGTTTTATTGTGCGATTTTGGTGTTTTAAAGGGTTGCTTCAGATTCACCAAAGTCACACAATAAAATAAACAAAGTATCCGATCTAGGCAGCGGTAGATCAGCGACTCCCGTGTTCTGCGTGGTAAAATGATAGTTTTAGTCAAAAGTGTCTGGTGACCTTTTTTAGGTGGCCCCTGTCTGCAGCAATACATTACTTGCTCCTGTGCCAGTACTGCTGCCTTCTTTTTCTAAAATAGGAGCATTCCAGCCACCATCTAAGGTAGTTAATCCACTCACTGACTTTGGATAAGTACCTCATACAACCCACTTCAAAAAAGCTGAACTATTCCTTTAATGTTTTTCCTGACTGTAATCAGAACTCTGACTGAAGTGGGGATACCGGTAGACTTAAGCGTGGAGTGATTTTTTTCCTGTATTTTGCTCACCGTTTACATCAAAACTGTGTTTAGTTGCTCCCAAAGTGCATCCATGCTATTATTACATGTCCAATAATAATATTACAGTTATTAATTATTTATCTAAAACATTGCGTTGCACTTACAACATGTGAGATAAAGAGGCACAGTACAGTGGTCTATTTGAATGTCTCCCAAACCACTTCACTAATCCACTGCTCCCTACTTTTTCGTTCCACTGCAGGAGTTTTTGCGGGCACTATGTAATGCATAGACGTTACACTCAGAGTTCAGGCACTTAAATAAAATGACAGACATTAAATATAGTGCACGATATAGTAATGGTCTGGTTTGGCTTTGGAGACGTCTATGGGTAGGTCTGGAGGTGTGATTGATGGTGGTACTCCATAAAAGGGAGTGTGAATTATTCAAGAGAGGATTACATGCATAAACAGCATTAATCAATATGTGTATTGGCAGTTACATCTTGGCAAACATTAGGTAGTGTGTGTCTCATGTTGAGATGAGTCTTCTTCTTAAAGGCAAGTGGAGGGATGCAAACTCATTTCCATAAGATGTAAGTGGGACGGGGTCAGGATGTAGTGCAGATAAATATATCTATATGTGCTGTTTAAATATGCACAGATTTTTCAGGTTTTGGACAAAGTTACCTTGAGTTGTATATCTTCGTATCTTAATGTCATTCTATACTAATTCACTGACACTAGATTGTGTTTTACACAGTCATGTCCCAGCCGTGATTGGCACATGTGAGTATATGTGTGTTAATGTTTCTTGGCAGGGGTTAGTGTAGCCAGTTTGCCTTGTATAGTTTCTCCACTAAGTGAATCTATAGGAGCAGATTATAACACGTTTGCATTTGATTCTTTAATCTTTATCGGGATCAGCTCAGAGTTAAACATCAACACATTTACACGAATGAGAGACACACAGAAACACACATTGGTATGTTTGCAAGTGCATTTTTTTTAAAATATATATGTGTCTCGGGGAATTTGAATACCTGAATACTGAGTGTTTGAATTTATGGGTGTGTTTATGCTTATAGGGAGATTGCACCCCAGTAGTCAGCTGCCTGGGGAGTGCAAGACTCTGATTACGATTCGGGACGGAGAACTGTAAATAACGGAGCTCGTCTCCCTCTGCGGTAGAGTTGCAGGGCTGTTCGAAATGCTGTTTCCCGCTATACCTCACACATATATCCCTGTAGATTTCTAAACAGGCATTTATGACTCTCTGTTGATGTACTGCTCTTAAGATTAGTGCATCAAACATATTGACACTTATCACGGTGTCACCAAGCTCCAGCAGCAGCTTTCCTTGGACCCGGCCTATCGAGGGGATCGGTTTTTATTTTTTACAAATAATAATTACATATTTAAATAATTAGAAGTAGCTGTCAGTAACTGTTCTGTTGTTTACTCATGACAAAAACATATTGGTAATATTTTCACACTGATGTGACAATCAAATAATTCTTGCGCTTGATTGTTCATGATGAACACTAACGTTGCCTCCTCCTGTTAAGTTAACTGTACGAGTGAATCAGCGGTGCGGTAATTAGGTGGGCAATTAAGATTTATGTGGTCTGAGGTTTGTTTTATTGTTCATGTTTGTTTTGTTTTCGTATTCCAGCAGATTGACTGAACGCGATCAGTAGCGATTCAGAGGGAAAAAAAAGTGTGAAGTTAATTGCTCCCAGTGCTCTGTGCTAGTTTTTTGTTTTTGTATACACACACACACACACACACATCCAAGTTCACACACACACACACACACACACACACACACACACACACACACACACACCAGTTTGAGTTGGACGATTTCTTGCTCTGGGAGAAATGGAGCGATAGTGAAAGAGGTGGCCTACAGCAGCTAATCAGTCCAGATGCACAGCTTCTCAGAGCGGAGTAGAAGAAAGCCAGCAGCTCGATCAATACATGAGGAATCAGCCTCATCAGGATTACTGGCTCAATCAGCAGCTGTACACATCATTCTACCACACACACTGCCCGGGGATGGATAGAAGGAGAGAGGGGCGGAGGAAGAACAAGAACATGTCTCGTTTTGTCAGACCAAAACCCGGCCAGTTGAATGTGATTTAAAGCAGGAAATTCTCAATATTTAAGAGGCTGAAAATGCAATTTTCCTGCCATGTTTTTGCATTTAAAATTACCCTAATGATTAATCCATTATCAAAACAATTGGAGAATATTTTTCTATTGATCCACTAATTGTTGCAGCTCTGATCGACAAGTGTGTTTGTTTTATGTGGGGAAAAGTATGGTAGAAACCAGGGCTCAGCAGACTGCCGTACACATGGCTTTCTTCAGGGATGGCTGATGTCGCCACAGTGTCCCTCGGCGAGTTGAAGAGTTTACTGAAGCAAATAGCCTTGTTGGCCTACTGACAGATAGGCAACAGCAGCTGAAGTCGGGACAACGCACCCACACACACACACCAAGAATGTGACAAAAATACGGCAGTGAGTCGACTTTGAGCCATCTTTAGTGTAAAAAATCATGAAGTTGAGGAGAGTTCAGAGCTCATAATCATATATAATGGTTTCTTTTCTTTATTCTGCGTCTTTAATTGTCTCATTAAACACTTTCCCTTTATCTCTCACTGTATCTCTCTCTTTGTATTTCTTTGTCTCTGTCTGTCTTTCTTCCACTCTAATATGATTGTATAGGATAAAGAGGTGAAACAGCTCAGAGAGAGAGAGAGATTCTGTGCAGATAAAGGAGAAAAGGGGGGGGGGGGGGTGTTGATAATCTGCAAACAGATTTCCATGCTTATTACACTAATGATTTCATGATATTTGATGTGGCGGCGGGGGGTGGGGAGGACGTGGAGGGGGTGGGGTGGTCTCTTTCTCTCTCTCATCTTGACGGCGCGGCTAAATGATGGAGTAATTTGAGTGACCTCTGACTCGGGGCAGGCCCAGACGTAATTGCATGTCATTCTGGCACGGAAGGAGGGGAAGAAGAAGAAGAAGAGGAGGGGGTGGGGGTGGTGGGGACGTGGGCTTTACAAAATACAAAGTATCCCTTCGTCTTTCTCTCCTTTCTTGCATATCACTTTTTTTTCTCCCTGTCTCCTTTTCATGTGTCCCCATCACTGTTTCGCTCTCCATCTTCTTGCCTGTCTCACCGTGGCTCGCTGCTTGAGTGTTTCCAAAAAACAACCCCCCCCCCCCCCCCCCCCCCCCAAACAAAAGAAAGATTGCATTAATTTTCAAATGATGATATTACATTAAGCGCGGAGATCTCATATATCAAAACGTGAGAACTACTCCCTTACTGTATGTGCTTCATCTTAATGGTATCGCTGGATGTCAAGGGCATGGAGGAAATTAAATCGGAAAGTGCAGATAGACCAAAGAAGATATTATCTCTGGATGATTGCAGTTTTGATAGGTATTCCAGTGAATTTCATTTTCTCCGGATGGGGAGAAGATGAGTTAGCCTGCACATTTGCTCATTTTTCTTCTACATGATTTATGTGAGTTGAGTATAAAACTCTCTCCCCCCCCCCCCCCACCTTCGCCTCCCCCTTTTATCGGGAACACATACATGCATGCGCACCCACACACTAACACACACACACACACACACACACACACACACACACACACACACACACACACACACACATGCACATGGGGTAGTAAATTACTACCTTTGAGTTGTGTCTTGGCTGGGGCAGTTTATGTATGTATGTGTACTTCTTGTATTGTTGTATGTGTGCAAACGCGGGTTTTGTGTAGTTGTATGCACGTGCATGTTTTAGGTGTGTGTGTGTGTGTGTGTGTGTGTGTGTGTGTGTGTGTGTGTGTGTGTGTGTGTGTGAATACACGCGCCTGAGATAGCAGCAGAGCCATCAGCGGGAATGATTCCAGGGAGACGGGGGAGTGTCATTACTCAGACTTGTTTACATTCTAAATACGTAATGAAATCTTGTTGGTAATAATGACGGGAATAAAAGTTTGGGAAATTGTAAAAGTGGTGAAGTTTGAGAAATGAGCCCCGGCCTGTGAAATAGCATTTGGGGGCAGGAAACGACATTATTATGCAGTGCTCCTGCCTGCCTGAGACATGAAGATGAACTGCTGGCGGGCCATAAAATGCTGTTAGCCCTAGCCTGAAGTATGGAACATTGTAAAAGAGCCCTGATCCCATATTGCCATTATATATAAAAGTATAGCCATACACAACATTATTTTTCATATAAGATGAGCTCAGATACAGTGGCCCAGGCCCCCCAAATACATACACTGATAGGCAGATTTTTCCCCCCTCCTTATAAAATATATAAATAAACATATTGCCATGGAACCCATCTCTGCCCTGATCTTATAGACCTCGATATTAAAAACAGAAATATTGCATTTTCTAGGGGCTCTGTTTTCCCCCTGTCCTCTTTTGGGTATGGGATATATGTGTGTGTTTGTTTGGGGGGAGGCGGAGAGGAAGAGGAGGAGATGAGGAGGAAGCCCGAGCGGAGTGCAACAAATGAAAGAAAATGGAAACAGATGAAGACTTTAAAAATATAATGAGATGAATATTGAGCATATCAACTCCAGCATAAAGAGAGTTAGAGGAAGTGTATATTGAAACTGTTTATTGACAGATAATAATGGTTACAGTGGCGCAATTAAGATGAATGTTACAGTAGATGGACTCAAGATAGTGTTTCGAAGACATTTGGAACTGTCGGGTGAGTTTACTCAAACCCATATTTCATTATTATATTTATTCATACAGATTATTTACTTTTTTGGGAGGAGGAAAGATAACATGAGTGTTGCTGGCTTTTCCTCTATTTCTTCACCTTTGTGTTGTTTGCCATTCGACCATGGCATTTTTTTCCTCCTGGGTCAGAATTTCCCCGATTTTAAAGTATAAATTATCACCCAGCTGTGTTACACCTTCTAAGGCAACTTATTTTCAACTCACTACCATAAGTTTTACGCTGCTTTTTGGAGTTTTTCCATGTCTGTACTGCAATTTATGTGTTGACCTTGAGCATTTAGTTCTGTTAAACTTTGTTTCAAACACTAGTAATCACATACTTTTACAGCAGGAATGATTTCCTTAAAAACTTTGTCAGAGGCTCTTTGTCTGTGTCTCTGTGTGTCCTTTTCATTAAGTAAATTTACCAATTTGTCCTTCAGGATTTGTTGTGTTTTACATGAATAATAGGCATACACAACTTTGAGAGATTGCATGTAATTTGGCTTATGTCTGCGCTAAAAAAACTTCCATTATCTTTAAAACTATTAGTCGAAATATGTGGCTGAGTATGTAAAAATAACCGTTTTAATATTAAAAAGTAATTTTTGTTGTTGAGTTTCTGGCAGTGTATTCATTAGTTTCAGTGGAAATTAATTTGGTGTGTTATTAAGCACCATGAACAATTAAGTCACTGAGCACTGGATGAATATGTGGTCGCTCACCTCATATAGCTTAAATAAAATCATTTTCATCATATTAATATTTATTAGCGTATTTGAATTAGGGTGGAAACTAATGATTTCCTTCATTATCAATAAACATGCAGACTTTTTTTTTCTATAAATCGTTTGGTTTGTAAAATGTCAGAAAATAGAGATGTCCATCCCGGCTTCTCAAAGTCTAAAGTGATGTCTCTCCATATTTGAGAGGTTGAAAACAGCATTTTTTTGCCTTTTTTGCATGTAAATTACTTTACATATTAATCAATTAACAAAATAGTCTATTTTCTAACTTGTTTTCAGCATTAATCTTCCTAAAATGTGGATGGTATTTAAAAAAGGTTTTTTAAATTTTTCCCATAAATTAGAAATCAATACAACCGCAGTGCTTTTATTTTGAAGGCGATTTACGTATAAGTTACAGGAGTTACTGAGGCACCTTGTCAAAAACACCTATTGCTTTTTGCATAAAGTTAATAAATTAACAATTAAAAGGTTAATAAATTCCTTCGCCACCTTGTGAATCCACCGCAAGAGCTACGAGGTGGGAAAACAATATCAAACATTATCATTAGCACTTGAGAAAACAAGCACTTTTACTATAGTTAAGACAACAAATATAGCCACTAATATATATGACAGAAGAAAATAAACTTTAACAAACCTTGTGTCCGTCAGCCACTATAGAAGCCTTTTGATACTTTATATCAACTTTATATGAATTACAACGCACCGTTCGTTTTTCATTTAACCGTTCCACCTGTTATTTCCTGTCACTACCTTTCAAAATTAAAGCACCCGTTTCACATTGGACGGCACCTTTTCAAAATAAAAGCATCACAACATTGTAAAACACCTAGAAAATGTACAAACATGAAAAACAATCTGTATAATACAAAAACACCAATCGGAACCTTGCTAAATGTCATTTACAGTTGTGTTTAAAATAAATGTTAAAGTGATATAGTGATTGGAGTATTTACTACTTTTTAATGGTATATTTGATTTACTCCACATTAACAGTCTTATCATAACATGTATTGTTGTCAGTAGCAGCTCAAAACCAGATAATACTCTGTATTTTATATAGCTATTAAACTAATATTGACCAGAATTTATTTCAGAGTTTTGGTCCGGCCCCTGCAACCTTGGTGGTATTGGTCATGTGGCCCCTTGGGAAAATTAATTGCCCACCCCATTACCTTATTGTCCCGCCCTCTCCCTCTGGTCTCCTCCTCACTTTTTGTTCAAGTCTCACCTGAGCCTGGCACAGAATATGGTTATGGTAATTAAGTAAATTATTATTTAAAATGAACAGTCAGGAGGGGATGTAACTAAAAGTTTTGTTCCTCAGCCTGCAAGGGTGTTTATGTTTGCTGCTTTTAAAACATACTTAAAAAAATATTATTCTTGTGCCTCTTTCTTCTCGGTCATAAATTGTTTTTTTTGTATAATAAAGGGGGTTAATCATTGCTGGGAAAGTTCCATGACCATCTGACCACAATCTGACACTTGTTCTGCCTCATTGTGCATTTATTCATCTGCTGACCCGCCATTTTTTTGCTTTGTCTAGTCGGCCTCAGGCCCAATAACAATAAAAATAATAATAATAGTGCATTGGATCAGAGCACAAGTACAAATTGATGAAATTTCCCGCATGCTGTCCCTCATTATACACAGGGTAGCATTGTTTTTACCAAGCCGAGTGAGGGTTATTTATTTTTCTAATGGCACATGTTTATTTTGACTAATGGGACAGACGCTGGGCATTAAGGCTCAGCTAAGCGTGTCCCAGTGTGTCTGTCGTCGCTGTGGTGAGGTAAGGGAACAAGCTGGAGGCCTGCCGGCAGCTTACAGGACTTCCTGTCACATTCAGAGTTAGCCCGAGTAAAGCGGGTGTGGGTGTCAGTGCTGGCTGTAATATCCCAATAATAGTAGATTCTTTTATGACAGCTATTTGAAAGGGAGGATGTTTATTAAAAAAGATCCTTTACATCTCAATAGAGAGAGGAAAATACAGTGTGTCTTGTATGTTTTTTAATAACATCTGCACCAAACATGCATTATTTTAACACATATACAAGCATTTAAAGAGGGCTCCTCTCAAAGTATGGGCACATAAAACTGAAACACTCACTGCTTGATGTAAAGCGGCGACCTGTCTGTTCCAACTGAAGTGTGTGTTAGAGCAGCTATTCTCAACCTGGGGGTCATTTTGTGTCTTTTTTTGGTCATCTTATGTCTTTTTTGGTCATTTTGTTTCTTTTTTTGATCATTTTGTGTCTTTTTTGTCATTTTGTTTCCTCTTTTGGGTCATTTTTTGTCATTTTTTGGCCATTTTGTGTCTTTTTCGGTCAATTTGTGACTTTTTTTGATCATTTTGTGTCATTTTGTGGTCAATTTGATTCTTTTTTGGGTAATTTTGTTTTTTTTCTGACAAATCCACAAAAAGCATCAAGTTCTTACTTTCCAAGGAGCCTCTGGATTGAAGCTGACTGTTACACACTCAGGAGGTCAGAATGGACCTTTAAATTTATAGCAAAGCACTTTACAAAAGTAACAATAAAATATAAAAAATTATATAAATGCACAGACAGAGAGATGTTTTAGTTTGTAGTTTATATGATCTGAACTGTGAGATTCTGTTCAGTGAGTGGGGGTCACGGACAACATGCATGTTAAATTGGGGGTCGCGACTCAAAAAGGTTGAGAACTACTGTGTTAGAGGGTCGCAGCAGTTGGCCAGGTGTGTAGAGGAAAGGAAAGGTTTGTTATTTTTCACAAAACTATTTCTGACTCTATTCATGCATACTGTTGATTGCAAGACTCAAGGAAAATTGTCTGTAAATGTGCGCTGTGATCCTGATATTTAATATTTACCGGAGCTCACCCTTTTCTGTTTTTTTATTTTATTTAGGTCCCATTTAAATACAAAATCTCTTCTTCCAGGAAGTCCTGATCAAGACTGCAGCATAAGCAGTTTCACATAAAAACAATTTCACATGTATAGACCCCGACTGATATATCAGTTGACAGATATTATCAGCTGATATCGGTCTTTCAAAGGCATATCTGTATATATGCTGTCCAATATGTGCTGTTATGGACATTTTTTTAAAACAATATATAAAGCAGAAAATGGTGCTGGGCATGATTTAGAGATGGTGTTCGCATCAGTAAGCCGCTAGCATCAGTTAGCCGCTAGCATCAGTTAGCCGGTTTCGCTAATGAATTTCACCGCTTTCCTGCATTTCACAACAAAGAAATAAGAGTTAGCAGAACTATTGTCCCTTGTTGTGAACCCCAACTTAAAGATATAAGTAACAACAACTCACCAACTTGTTTTTGAGCAGACAACTGGCTTCCTTTGTTGTGCTAACTTACATTATTGCCCTAAATGTCAATAACTTATATTTCCAAGTTTTACCAACTTAAATCACTGTTTTAGGCCAAAAAATACAAGTTGGCTTTTTTGCAGTGCGGCTTGTCACCTTTGAATGTGGCCGTTCAGAACATTTTGCGTCCAGTGTGGTTTGATGGCATGTCATATGAAGTTTTGATTACAAGACTGTCACGGTTCAGTTAGTAAAACAGGTGATTAATGAAGCATAAGTTTGTGGTGTCAAACCCTAACTTCTCTACATTTCTATATTCTAAAACCTCCTCTCTTGATGACTGTGTCCGGTCGTGTCTGTGTTCTTTTCTTCTATATTATCTTTTAATTTCTTCCTCCACTCTGTCGCCTGCTAGATTTCCTGAGCTCTGAAGAAAAAACAAAAGCAACTTTGTCTGTCTGTCCTGTCTTTTGTCCTCCTCTCGTCACAGTGTGATAATCTAAAGCCCCTGTAAGGAAAACACTGCTCATTTCTAACACACACTCCCACCTTACTCCCTTTAAGCACGCACACACACACACACACACACACACACACTCAGTCCTTCCCTCTGTGTCTCATGTTTGTTTGTGTGAGTCGGAAAGGCGCAGTTCTAATTGAGGGGCGAAGCCACTTCAGATGCAGCGGGTGCCTCTTTCCCAGTGGGGGGAACACAGATCTGCCTCTGGGGAGCACAATTAACGCCTTTTTATTGTTTACTAATGAATTACACACAGAGGAAGCGAGCATGCATGTGTGAATTAGAGAGAAAAATAGAGAGTTTGTTGGGAAGAAAAACATGCAATCTTGTATGTGTGTGTGTGTGTGTACTTGTGTGTGCTCTGTGTCATTATGTTTGCTTAGTTGTGAGTTGAATTCTGAATATCTTTGACATCACTTGGTAATTTGATATTAATTAGCCTGTTTCCGCCTTCATTTAGTTCTTTTGGCAGTAAGTACAGGCTTGTCCTGATTTTTTCCCTATTTCTCTCCCGTTTTTTCTGAGGTTGTTTAACCCTCTGAACTCCAGGCTGTTTCTAGACATTTGTTTTGCTTTCTTATGTTTTTGCTTCTCTCTCATTTTACTCACTGCACCTCTACAGATGCAGCACAATCATGGCCAGAAGTTAGGAGAACTCAAACAACATAATTTCTTTCTTTTGCATTTTACAACCTTTCTTGCCTCGACCTGCAGAGCCTTTATACCAGATGAACTTTTGACGAGTTTTTGTGATGTCAGCTGCATCAAGAAGTACAAAATTTAATATGTTTTACAGGATCTGGTTTGTGCAAACGGTTTATTTTTGCCTAAATTTCAAATGAGCCTTTTAGAATAAAGTGATTTGGATAAAAATATCCCAATTTTAAGTTTTGATTTGGTAATTTTTCCTGATGAAAGCATTTGTCACACATGAGCTGTTCGAAAACAGCCAGAAATGAGAAAATCCTTTACATTTTACAGTGTCCGGCTTTATTAGATTGTGTCATTTTTGTGATTTAAAAAAACAAAAAAAAAAACATACATTTCAAACCCGTCGGTAAGTTAAGGGCTTCACAGAAAACTTCTTGCATGCTTTCTGCCAAAACTTTTAAGCATGCTGCATACCTCTGGACACACGCCAACCATTGATGTTAAAGCAGGTTTTTTTCTGTTTAAAGGGTGATGGGAACTTCTTTGACATCACTAATTTGGCTCATAAGAACGGCAAGTTGCTTAAAAGTTTCAACAAGGACCGAAAATGCAGCAGCAGTTTTTTTTTTATCCTGTGTGATTCAGTGTTGTATTACCCACAGCTGGCAGGAGTGTGTGTGTGTGTGTGTGTGTGTGTGTGTGTGTGTGTGTGTGTGTGTGTATGAGAGTGTGTGTATTGAGAATGCATGGACTTACACATGCCTTAAGGCCAATGTAAACAAATGCTAATGTAATTACTGAGGGGGGCGTTGTAATAAACTGTAACTAAGATGATTGCACAGCACACAATGATCAGGTTAGTTAAGCTGTGATGTGTTATTGCTTTAAACGACTGGTTGTAGCGAGACTGATTCCTGTATCGTTCTAATTGTTCAGCAGGCTAAACCCCGCGCCGTTTAACTGGGTTCAAATCCTGCCCAGCACTTTTATTTTACGGCGTGTAATCCTTCCTTTTTGCTGTAAAGAAGATGCCAAGGAAAATGACTGAATTTTGCCCTAATCACTTCTTCACGAGGGGGAATAGGAAGCGTGTGTGTAGTGTGTGTGTAGTGTGTGTGTGTCTACGTCTGTGTGTGGGTGAAGGCCTCAAGTGTTCCTCCTCTTCTCCGCCATAATAGTGATTAGTAATTTCAGCTGTCGAGCAGTGCCAGTCAGTCTGAGCATGATCCACTATGTCACCTGCTACAGGGGACACGCACACACACACACACACACACACACACCCATGTTGCATTAAGTGTGCGTCAGTCTGTCTGCAGTGCCTTGATGTGCGTTCCATCTAGAATACAGCACCCTGACATCGCTACATTAAAGGGGGTCATTATATTTCCCTGGCTGCCACCGAAAAGTGACGTTTTTACAAAGTGACAAGTTTACAGTTTGATAAATCAGATTTTTTGCTGTGGGTGGGGTGGGGAAGCCGGGAGAAGGAAGGGGAAGAGGAAGAGCCAGGTTTGTCTGTGAAGGAGGAGGAGGAGGAGGAGGAGGAGGAGGAGGGAGGAAGCGCTGCCTGTCAGCGACGCCCCGGCCCTGTCGTCTAAATGATGCTCCCAGGCAGCCGATTCAGATCCCATCCCCATTAGCATTTAATTTCTCTCTAATCCTACACACAGTCTCCACCGCTGCATGGTAACGAGGGCCGCTGTGCCACGGCAGGAAAAAAAAAAAAGCCTCCGAGAGCAATCTGTGGCGTGCTCGCCTTTTACAGCTCCGCACCCTGTCGTAGCCATCATTCTTCCTTGACAATTAAGACCCTCAAATCTAATAGCAGTGATATTGGAATTACAGCAAGACCCTTTTGAGGGCATGTCAGGAAAAAAAGGGCTGCACCTCCCAATACAGCTGTCAAAGCAAAAGACCCTCCCCCCGTTCATGCCCGCTAAGCGTTTCTGATACACACACACACATACACACACATACACACATGATGGGATGGGGAATATGTTGAGTCTTTGGCTGTGATCTTTGTAAAATGTGCTCTCTGTGCCCTCTTATCCAACTCTCCAAAGACTTGTTACAGCAGCTTTTGTTTTCTCTCTTCTCCTCTCACTCTCTCTCTTTGTCTCCAAATTTCTCTTCATCTCTTCCTCATTGATTCTCCCTGGTGTGTCAGAGATGTTGTTGCTTTCTGTTTTTCACCAGCAGGTTTTGATTTTCTAAAAATTTTTAATATAGATTATTAGGCTCGTAGAGTGGTGAAGTTGTCTCTTGGTGCTCCGTGAGGACAGTTTAAGGGGACATTCACTATAATGGTTCCAGTTAAAGATTATCAAGGGTAAAATGTACTTTGGCCTGAGGGACACAGAGTTAGATTACATAAAGTTGTGTCAGGCTGTCTCGTGTGTTATGAACTGGGCTCTGCACTGCCTCATGTGTCCTCCAGTAACATACTGAGTCTGTATGACAAGAATGAGAACGTATTTGTTAGAGGATTCAATTAAAACGTTGCATTATTCTTGTTTTTTTTTTTTATAGACATGTATTTATTGAGTTTTAACAGTTTACAAAAATGACATTTTAATACATTTGACAAAGCATCAAAGTCAAACTATAAAGGAATCCACTCCCCCCACCCCAAAGGAAAAATAAATACTTAAAGAAAAGAAATAACAGAACTAATAATAATAGTAATAGAAAATAAAAATAAAAAAGTGGGTAACGACATTACATATTCATACACAGCTTAGCATCACATGGTTAAGATAGCAACCATTAGGGACAACATCACCTTCAGGTTTCCAAAGTTTCCTCAATTTCGCAAGAAAGGGATTCCAAATCTCTTTAAATTTGTCAGATTTCTTTTTCAATGTATATGTTAACTTTTCAAGGACAAGACATGCTGATAGTTCTTTGAGCCAGCGACCAACAGAAGGGCTCTTGACATCTTTCCAACAGAGAGAAATCAAGCGTCTTGCATTGTTCTTGTTGACTTATTTTCTGTTCTCTATCTGCAGACTCCAGCAGAGCAAGCTAAAGTCCGGATGCACTTGGTCCTGCAGGCTGCTGGTAAGTGAATGATTATTCTGTTTCCTGCCTCGCTTTGCTGAATCATCTTCACAAATGTCACATATCAGTTTGCTCAACTACATATGCTGAAATTCATAAACACACTCCTGTGATCTCACCTTAGGGCTATGCAGTAGAACAAGTACGTCTTTGTGGTGATATGTTTGGACATTTAGTGTGTTTTTATGTTGTTATATTACTTTTGTTTTGCTTAAAGGCGACTGGAAGCTGGTCCACTTTTGTACTTAGTCAACATTCAGTGCAAATTTAACAAACTCACAAAGCCTTAAGGACTGTAAATACTGTATAAATTGTTGGGATCACTTGATGGTATCTTTCTCTACAATGTTTCCACAAGTGTCACCAACATTGGCAGAGAAAATGGGGCTCAACATGCTATACATATTAAACTGTTTGCATTTTTACAACCTTTCTTGTCTCAACCTGCAAATCCTTTAGTTCAGTTTAAGTTTTTATGGTCTCAGCTGCACCGAGAAGCACAGAATTTAGTATTTCTTACAGGATCTGGTTAGTGCAAATGGTTTATTTTTGCCTAAATATCAAATGAGCCTTGTAGAATTCAGTGATTTTGACAAAATATCCCTATTTTAAGTTTCGATTTGGTATTTTTTTCGTGAAGGAAGCATTTGTCACACATGAATTGTTCAAAAACAGTCAGAAATGAGAAAATTGTAAAATTTTTACTGTGTCTTGCTATCATATATTGTGTCATTTTTGTGATTTCAAAACAAAACATGCATTTCATAAGAGTAATAATATGAAGAATCACACATGGCAGAAATCTTGGGGTGCTTTCTACCAAAACTTTTAAGCATGTTTCATACCTCTGGACACACGCCAATCATTAATGTTAAAGCTTAAATTGTTTTAAAAATTGTTCTAATTCAAGTGGATGCCGACAACGACAGTGCCAAACAATACTGTCGGGATCACTTTCAGAGCAATTTGGTTAATGAAAGAAACTTTTTTAAACAAAATCCATCAGAATTTATAGTCACATTCAACACGTCACATTCAGTATGACGGAGGACATAGCTGAAAGACTTATTGTTGAGATAAATTAGTGAAAAATTAGGTAAATGTTCAATTATAATTATTAACAGAGATGAGGAGGCTATAATCAATAGCTATCACTAGCTGGTAGGCTACTGTATCTGTACATTTTAGCGCTCGGACACAGCTGTTCACATCGTTATCATTCTAGTAATATTTCTTGATTATTTTTACACTTATCTGTTGAAATGTAATATTGTTAAACCCTGTTAATCACATGACTTATATTTCAAAATCTACATATCAGGGAATAAAGATTTTATTTTTTAAGCCATGTTTTGAAGCCCTACCAAACAAATGTTGCTGAGCTGGAAATGAGCCGCAGTCTCATATATGCACACTCCACCGTGGACCTGGATGGGTTTTGTACTTGTTTTCCCACACACAGACTCACAGCACCCCTCCCCACACACACACACACACACACACACACACACACACACACACACACACACACATACACCACCACAATCTCACACACACACAGACAGACAAATGCATACACACACTCTCCTGCTCTCGGCTCTGAGTGCTTCTGGGCCCATATTCACTGCAGCTTAATTTCAAACACTCCTCCCAGTACATAAGTCATAGATGTCACCATACACGCGGTGTATATATTCCAGTGTGTATTCGAGGGGTAGAGTTGCGAGCCAGATGTGACAGGCAGAGATTGACTGTGGAGAAAGATGTCTTCATGTTTACAGTCATGCACACACACATACATGGGCCCAGCACTTCAGAACAGGGCTCTAATTTCACCACAGGAAATATATGAAAGAAGCAGGCATCTATACATCATCTATAAAGCACCCAGCAGCCACACACTTACCTCACTTAAAGACTCTCTTGCTGTAGGCCACAGAACAACACTGCAGTCCCTTCTGTGATTTTACTGATTTTAAACTTTGTGAAGCATATTTTACATACTTCATCCTACTTTGAAATGCCTCTATAAACTCTACACAGAGGAATTTGGGATGTTTGGTGACAGTTTAACTTGTTTCCCTCGCTCAATTATGTTCTCTATTGTATTCTGCACACTCCCACACTGCCCTGCCACCTCAAGGCTAATGTTGCACTAATGGTGGTGAAGCATCATAAAACTGAGCATGTGGCTTTGAGTGCAGCGGGCCAGACTGGTGCAGACGCAGGCTACGGGCCAGACGCGGGACTGGAGGAGAGGCTTTAATGCACTGGACATATCTCTGGTTTTCCTCTCTCTCCTGGAGGCTTCCAAAAGAACAGGTTTATGGCTCAGTCAGAGATTGTCCTCACCAGAGAGCCCATTCTGGCCTGTATCAGGCCTTCAGGTGCCTGTGATCGCATCGTTCATAACCATCTACAGTAAAATACAAACAGGCTTCAGATTTTAACTTCATAAAGCAGTTTATATTTGGTCCTCAGAATGATTTATCATTTTAGTTCTACCATGTTTTCTGCTGCCTTTCCCCTGTTTTGTGGTTAACCATTGAGTGCCCTTGTTAATTTAAATCACATTTCTATAATTAGAAATATTAGGGGTCTTGAGAGTCCTCTGATCTAGTCGCCAAATCTTCTAAATTCATAAAAAAAATTTAGATTTCTCTCGTCCCCCTCCATCTATTTGTCCTCTCGCGCTCCGTCTTACTGTCTTTGTTCCAGTGTTGTTAGTGGACAGAGGGAGATAGGGATGGAAAGAGGGAGGGATGGAGGGAGAGAAGGAAGCAGCAGATGTTGGGAGGTTGTGTGAATGTTAATGTCCTGACGTAGCCGTGGAGCTTAAGCCTCCTCCTCCTCCTCCTCCTCCTCCTTCCCTCCGTTCCTCTCTGAGCGCCCGCCAGGCTTTCTCTCTCGGGGTCTCCTGACATCCTTAAAGCCCGTGGCTCTCCTCTCCTCTCCTCTCCTCTGCTCTCCTCCACCTCTTTCTCTCCCATCCCCTCCCTCCCTCCTGCCTTTTGTCCGTCTATGGACTCTCTCTAGTCAGTAGAGAGCAGATCATCCCATGGCTAAAGCGGCTCAGGCCTTTGTGTTGGGGGGCTCTGTGGACCTGTAATGAGCCCCCTCGGCTGGCCCGCTGGCCTGCTTAGCGCTCACTGGGGGCTTTGAGAGAGAGTGTGTGTGTGTGTGTGTGTGTGTGTGTGTGTGTGTGTGTGTGTGTGTTTGGAGTGGGATGAGGAGGTGAGAGGAGGAGGGCAACACTGGCCCCCAATGAAAGAGCTGGATGGATATGTTTATGGGTCACTTCCTGCTTGGCCTACATATCAAACACACACACACACACACACACACACACACACACACACACACACACTACACTCCATATTTCCAAGACAAATGCACTGGCTAATTTTATCTCAATAATACGATAATTTTCATTATTTGTAATTTTAATAACTCTTGTGACTTTTACGTGAATAAAACAGGACCTTTTCTTGTCATAATCTGCATTAATTACATACTAAAGATACATGAATTTTAAATGAATTTAAATAAAAATGTTCATCATCATATTGAGAATTCATTCTGAACTATTTGACTTAACTTGACTTTGACATAACTGTCATGAAAATCACAGGTAACAGATTTTTCTTAATTCTTTATCCTACTCTTCATTGGACCAGATTGCAGGGAAACCTACATCAGCTGGATGTAGTTGGACAGTATATGTTGTATAATTGTTATGTCATAGCAAAAAGCAGCAGTGTCCCCACTGTGTGGTGCCCTCAGTATGTTTGATCCATTGGTATCTACTCCTCATATATCACAATTATGCATGTACTGAAGCAGTCTTCCTACTTTCAAAGCCAAACTACTCACAAAGCCAAATGCTTCCATATGTACTTCCATCGATGAGTCGACTAATTGATTAGTCAATTGACAGAAAAATTATCGTTTTAACAGTATTATTTTATACAGAAATGTCAGAAAATGTCCTGCTTTTCTGTTTTACATCATATTAACCCTTTATCAGGCAAAGAGCTATATTTGGTAACTTCAGGTAATATTTCGAGAAAAAAGTTGCAAATTTACTAGATTAAAGTGGCAAATCTACAAGAAAAAAAGTTGCAGATTTAAGAGATTTAAAGTGGCAAATCTGCGCGAAAACAGTCGCAGATTTACGAGAAAAAAGTGGGAAAAAAGCAACTTTTTTCTCCCAGATTCACCACTTTAAACCTCATAAATCTGCACATTTTTTTCTCGTAGATTTGCCACTTTAATCTCGTAAACTTTTTTCTCCAAATATTATTTTCGTATGTTTTTTTTTTTTTCACATTCTGGCAGTATGTAATATCCTCCAATATTCTCTAGGGTTGAAATTTGGAGTGCCCTATTAAGGGTTAAACTAAATATTTGTTGGTTTCTTTACTTATAAAACAAGACGTTAAAAGACATCACATTGGACTTTGAGTTTCACTATTTTCTGACATTTTATTGATCAAACACTTCACTTATTAATCAAGAAAGTTATCATCAGATCAATCGGTAATGAAAATAATTGTCAGTTGCAGCCTTAACTTTTATGCACATACACACATGCAGGAACACAGCAGCCACGACACCCTTACATTTGTATTATTCTCTTTTCTTTTCAGCCACTTGCAAGGTTCTTTGCTCCTTTCAGAGCGGTGTCCATTTCCACTCAAATGAGCATGAGCGCTGTGCGGCGGCGGGCCTCTCCTTATCCACACGTCAATAGGGAGTGTTTGCAGAACACCCACTAAGGACCCGAGGGCCAGGGGTCATCAAAACCTCCGTCTTCTCCCTATTTGAACCTTTGACAGCAGCAAAACAAACAATCCTTAAGATCTCATCAGAGGCTTGAACTTGGCAGGGGTCCGCTGGTCTGAATTAACTTCCTCTATTGGTTTGTCTAAGTTTGACACCTGGCTGGAGTCGGTAGGGAGAAGTTTTCTCATTTCTGAGTTTGATCATGTTGAACAACTCGGTATTTGGTTTATAACTGAAACTGCACAGATGAAATTACAACACTGGCAACTGCAGTTCCCCATCAGTGTTTTTAGGGCTAGAGGTCTAAAAGAAGAACTTTGGAACACTTAAGTGAATAAATATGTCACATAAATGAAACAATTCTACACTTTCTCTGTTATCATATAGTTGTATTTGAACAACTAGTATTATAGGAATTATTTGAAGTGTTTTTTTTGGTGTTTTCCAGTTTGAGATTGTAAAATATAGCTTCAATTTGAGCTTGTTTTTGTCAATTGTAGGCATAATTGGTGTTAAATAATAAAAATAATGATAATAATACTTGAATCACTCACTTTCAGCCATAACTGAGTTGTAAAAAAAAGTCTAAATATTATAGTGTGTAAACAAAAGTACATTACACTGTAAAAAAAAAGATAAACAATAGCTACTCAATACAATTGAGGCAACAGATTGCACACAATATTATTAATTAAATCTAACTACGTTAAAAGTTGAGTTAATAACAACTTAACAGGAAGTGCCTGTCAATTAAAAACTGACTAATTCTATTGTGTTGGATTCATTCAAAATTCTCTTGATTTAGAATTACATACACATAAAGATTATATTTAATGTGATCAAAATAAGTAGATTCTATCTCAAATATTTTTATATTAAAGTTACTTAAACAACTGCCTCAAAATCAAGGACGCATTTATATTTAATACATTTTATCAAATATATTAAGTAAAATGAAATGACTACAGAATAATTTATTACAGTGTATTTAGCTGTAACTCATTTTCTGGAACTGGAAACTATGATTCAACTTTGTAGTGAAACTGTTGTATTTCAACATTCTTGCTACAAAATATTCTGTAATATGCTACCTACATATGAATATGTGTTACATATAATGCATTAATACAGTTTAAAACGTCCACCGCTGTTGATGTAAAACAAGCAAAAAGCCAATATAGTTCCGAAAAAAAAACGAATTATGAAATTCAACATCAATATCGGCAGATGTCCTTTTGCATTCTTCTTTGTTACAAATATTTCTGAGATTTTTGTGATCATTTAGAGGAGTGAATGACTAGAAAAATTAGTCCCCCAGCCAGAAGTGAACATACAGTACAGGCCAAAAGTTTGGACACACCTTCTCATTCAATGCGTTTCCTTTATTTTCATGACTATTGACATTGTAAATCCATCAAAACTATTAATGAACACATGTGGAATTATGTACTTAACAAAAAAGTGTGAAATAACTGAAAACATGTCTTATATTCCAGTAAGCAAAGGGTGGTTACTTTGAGGAATCTAAAATACAAGACATGTTTTCAGTTATTTCACACTTTTTTTGTTAAGTACATAATTCCATATGTGTTCATTCATAGTTTTGATGCCTTCAGTGAGAATCTACAATGTAAATAGTCATGAAAATATAGAAAACGCATTGAATGAGAAGGTGTGTGTCCAAACTTTTGCCCTGTACTGTATACATGTGTCCAGTTTCATCATTACTCATGTTATGGTGCATGTGAGTCTTTCAGAGTGTGTCTCCCTTGTTTGTGTCCGTAAGTTTTTCTGTCTGTTTATATCTGCTCTCTGATCGAGTGACATAAAGAGGCAGGGAGGGGGGAGCAGCCGAGCTTAGCAGCATCATGCGATAGGACTAATTCTTCCACAGTAAATACGGGGTATTAGGCTTCTCGGCCTCAGCAGGGGTCCTGAAGAAACACACACACCCTTTCTCTCCAGCTCTCCGCTTCTTTCCTTCGTCTTGCTTGTGCCTCCAGTGCCCGCTCTCCCTCCCGCCCCCCCAGCCCCAGCCCACCCCCTTAGGCCCTGACAGATGTGTGCTGAACAGACCACATACATGGAGGGTGTCACCTTACCCCCTCTGGAACTAAAGGGCTAATGTGCCACATTTAGGAGGCTGCCGCCCTTTGTTCTGCCAGGATAAGAGGTGACGGGGATGGGGAGTTTGAGACAAGACCCCGCTCTTTATTTTTTTTTAAACTTTGTTTATTACGTTTTTTCACAATAAAACACAGACATACAGGAACACTCAGAACAGAATCCCCACCCCAGAAAGCGAAAACAAATATATAGATAAATAAACAACAATAATAATAATGATCAATAGATGACTCAATCTAAGACAATGTAAGTTAAGTATGTTGTAAAAGAGGACATCTATAAACATAAAAAAGGAGAGAATTTTACAGGAAAACGAAACAACAAAACAAAAAACAAGCAAAAAACATTAGAAAAGTACAGTACATACTGAATAGTATTTAAGCGGGTTGTCATCTAAGCACAATGAAATCTGTGGTTGTCCTAATTAACTTGAGTCATGCAGCTCTGATTTCTCTTCCACATATTTCAGAAAAGGTTGCCAAATCTTATTGAATTTGCCAGCTGAACCTCTAAGTGTGTGTTTTATTTTTTCCAATTTCATATAATATAAAGTACTTCTGATCCAAAGTGTGTGGCATGGAGGGATGACCCCGCTCTTTACACGGCTCCAAATATGCTTCTTTATTTCCTCTGCCTGTCTGAATATTTTTTCACTTGATAAACTTGTTGTCCTCCTTTCTCATTCTTCCAATTTCCACTTTTTTTATCGTCATCTCCCAGAGATTTAGCCGTCATCGCTGGTATGCAGCAGAGGATTTGTTAGCCGGTGAATAACAGTTATCACACATCATCAGTCTTCATCGTATCGCTGTCACGATGTTTGTGGCACAACTTTTTGTTGACTGAGGTGATTGTCACAAACGCCAGTCAGCAGCAACCCTCATCTGAAAGGGGATTTCTCTGTAGAAACACAAGGGAATTACCCAGTAATAACTCCTAAGCACATGTTGTCTTGGCTAAAGGTGTTATTCTAACAACAACAGCAGCACGCCACTTGACTCTGAGCAGTCTGAACTGAAAAGAGAACTTCTGCTGCAATAAAAATGAGCCAAAAGATGGTAAACAACTTGATGACAGATTGTTTTTAGAAGAATATGGTTATTTTGTTGTGAAGTTCAGGGGTTTTTGTTTTTTTTAAAGTAGTTCTTTGTCTTGCAATATTACTGCTGCCGAATTTGGATGTTCTGATATCACAGAAAAGGTTCAGTCAGAGATCAGAAAGGGCAGGAAAAAAAAGCGAGCTGAGAATAAAACAGCTAATCATGACTCACATAGTTTAATGATTAAAACAGCCCGGTCCATAGAGGAGATTTGCTAATGTTTACCCTGCAGCACTTTTTAAACACCACTTTTAAAAGCCTCCATGCAACAAATCAGCAGAGATGCTTCCTGGTTAGTTTGATATATTCATTTTGGTTTCCTTTTTTTTTTTTTTTCTTGGTTCAACTTTTTTGTTGTTGCTCAAGCATAAAGCTATAAAATGTAAAAACATAGCTTCCATCATATTCAAACAAACGAAACAATAACACAACAGGAGCAGAAATCCCCTTCGCATCTGTGCAGGAATGTGTCTCCTGTCCTGTTGTCCTTTGGGGGGGATAATGGCGCAGGATTGTCCTGTAATTTAGTCTCTGTAACCATTGATCAGCTGGATTTATGTGCCATTACCTCACTGTTCCAGTCAACAGTCGTAATTATGTCTCACAGAGAGAAGGAGAGAGAGAGAAGCCTCCAGATACACAGGACCCAAATACCTGAATAAGCTTTTATCAAACAACCCCCGCCGCTCACTTAGCAGCAGATTGACACTGGTGGCTGGCCGACTGACCTCCAGATGAGAGAGGTGGATGGATGGATGGATGGATGGATGGATGGATGGAAGGGTTTGTCGAGCTCAGTTAGAGAGCTATAGCTCATAGTAAGAGCCCTGTGCCTCAGGCTGCTGTTGCTCTAAAAAGAAGTCTAATTATGCTTTAAAATGCACATTTGAGTTTTAAGAAAGGATTGATCTCTGTTCTCCTCTTTACCTACAGCTGGATTTTATTCATTTCAGTAGCTTCCAGGTCATATGCGTGTGTCAATGGCAGGGGCGGACTGAGTGACCTAAAGACTGCATGGATCAGAGTTTTATGTACAATTGATTTTTGGTTTGTTTTATGGGTATAATAAACACAGGTCCTGCTGCACCCTGGTTTTCCTCTTAGCTATCGTAAGTATAGCTCATCCTCCCACCTTCCAATGCTGTACTATTTACTGCTGGTTTACAAATTTCACACTAAGGTTAAAGCTGACCTGATCAGTCAAAATAGAGCTGGGCGATATCCTTTATCCTGATATAGGTTATTTAATTCACCCTCTTGATGTTCCACCCTTTTGTTGCTTTTACACATGAAATCATGATCAATATAATTAGGCTTTTTCGACAATAATTAAAAAAAAAAAACAACTCTTTATCATCAAAGTGAAAACAGATTTTTTACAAAATGCAGCTCATCTGCTGGTTTCTCCATATTTCAATATCATTTATCAACAATTTTGACAAGTGATGAATGTTTGAGTTATTTTTAACATACAAGGGTTCCAGCCTCTCAAATATGAATATTGGCTGGTTTTCTTAATGTTCAATGATATTAACAAAACAGGAAATTTGAATATTTCACCTTTTGCCTTTGTGATTAATTGATAATAAAAAGTTTTAGTTTTGGCCCTTATCAAAAAAAGGGGATCAATTAGGGCTGTAACCATTTTTATAATGGACTAATAGGGCTGGGCAATATATGTATTATATCGACATCATGATATGAGTCTAGATATCATCGTTTTTGGGGGGAACATAGTGACATGTTAATATTTTAAAAGCAGCTTTACAACACAGTGATTCTCCTTTTTGGGTATTTGCTGATTTTCTCAGTTTTATATAATTGTAGATTGAATATATTTAGTTTATAGACTCTTTGTTTGGACAAAACACATACATTGTTGGGCAGTATTCATATTTACTGACATTTCATTTACCAAATACTGAGTGAATGAGTTGAGGAAACATTCATTACATACAGAACCTACAAGCAATTAATATACTTGCAGCATGAGTAGGTGTTTTTATTTTGTCGCTGGATTCCATGTTTTCATATTTTGTTGTTGCCAGTTATCTTATTTTATTCTGAGATTGAAGGTCTAGGGTGTAAAAAGTACTTGTCAAATTAGTGTACAACTTTCCCTGCCTTGCTTTAGTGAACAATATATACTGTACTGTACTAGAGAGAGCCACTTAGAGGAAATTCTCTGATTCTGTGTATGTGTGTGAGAAAGAGAGGGAGAGATTGAGAAGGCTTTGTTTTTCTTCTGTGGGCAGATTTCAAACAGCATCTGGTGAGCTCTTGAAAAAGACCGTTATGAGTATGTTCAAATCCAAACTGAATCATTTCTGCGCCCTCCTCCCTCCTTTTTCTCTCCTCCTTGTTGTTGGTGTTTGGAGACACATGGTGATATCTTTCCCTCCTCCCTCTCTCTCTCTCTCTCCTCTCAACATGTAGACATTTCCATAACAGAAAAAGAATATTTTTAATTTGCTGCTTTCCATAATTTTGCAACATATGGTATAAACGATTTTGATGCAAATGTATGTGCTAATTATTTGCAGACGAGCCTTAAACAGGCCAGCCATTCAAGTGGAATGAAAGCAAATTTGCAATCACCTTAAATTTTGCTAACCATTTACTGTTAAGTAAACTTTGCTAAGTAATTTAATTACCTTGGACCGCTGGCAGGCGCTCGGGGCTTTTTGGGAGGGGGTGGAGAGGGAGGCTGAATGCAAAGAATGCAGAGTGAGAGAGATGAGGAGGAGAGAGCTATAATGCTAACAACAGTATTACTGGATTCTCACCATGCGGAAGCTATAAAGATTGTTTTGCTTTGGCACCTTTGTGAGTGATAGACGGGGAAGACAAGAGAATCTTTATACACATTGACCTGTGACATTAAATGGTTTTTAGGATCGGGCCGTCTCTTAACTTTCCTTCTAAATGCTAATGTTTTAGAAATATAATATTCCAACTAAGGTGTTTACATGACTAATGAAAATTAATATTCCACTTATATAACCGTTTATATGCAGCAGACTTGTTCGACCTTGCGAACACAGCCTTCCTCTTTCATTCCATCTACCAGCTGCTTGAAAAAGTTGGCTTAGCAATATTATACGTATATCCAAAAACCTGTTGATACCTACATTCAGCAGCCACTTCATTAGGTACACCTGTTCAACTGCTCATTAAAGGGATAGTTCAGGATTTTGGACATTAAGTTGTATGAAATACTTATAGCTAATAGCTTACTAAGCTATTAGCTTAGTAAGCTATTAGCTTACTTTCAGAGCTGCGGTTCAGATTGTAGATAGTTCTGGCGAGCTGGAAGGGTCACAAAACAACAAAGTTTTACTCCACAAAACTACATGAACACTAAAAGGTCACCCATTCCACCACAAAACACTGGTCCTCGTGCATATAATCAAAAAAACAAGTTCACTTAGCACTATTTGGTAATGCTTTATATTAAGGTCCTTGTAATAACCATTAATTAACAAGTAATAAGGCCCTTGTAAGTCCTTACAAGATGCTTATTAACATTTTTGTGTGTTTATAAGCTTATATAAGTGTTAATAATGGCATTACAAACACCCATGACCCACCCATTATGTCTTTGCATATGCCTTTATTCATCTTATTTTGTTTGCTTATTGATATTAAAATATACTTTATTGCTCATCTATTATAAGTTAACTATAAGTTAACTATGCTTTTTGCAACTACCGGATCTAAAGCGAGAACAATGCCTTATTACTTGTTAATTAATGGTTATTAAGGACCTTATTATAAAGCGTTACCCACTACTTTGTTCTTGAAAAAAATACACTGAATACAATGACAGCTGTACACTGTACCGGCTGCAGCAAATAGCTATTAGCTTACTTTCTGGCACTGGAGCTCTGAGAGTAAGCTAGCTTTGCATTCGCCACGCTACGGGCAAGAATTTCATACAACTTAATGTCCAAAATTCCAAACTATCCATGTAACACAAATATCTCATCAGCCAATCACATGGCAGCAACTCAAAGCATTTAGGCATGTAGACATGGTGAAGCTGCTGAAGTTCAAACTGAGAATCAGAATGGGGAAGTAAGGTGATTTAAGTGACTTTAAACTACTTTAAAACGTTGGTGAAGCTGCTGATCTACTGGGATTTTCACACACAATAATCTCTAGGGTTTACAGAAATGGTCAGAAAAAGAGAACATATCCAGTGAGCAGCAGTTCTATGGGTCAAAATACCTTGTTGATTCCAGAGGAGAATGGCCAGACTGGTTAGAAAGGCAACAGGAACTCAAATAACCTCTCGTTACTACCAAGGTATGCAGAGCAGCCTAGCAAGCCAACAGGCTGTTTGCTTTGTGTACAACAACCATAGCAACACACACAGAGCTGACGATAAACTGCTTTTTAAATGGAAAAAATAAATATATTTTTTAAATATGCTTTTTACTTGACCTGTATCTATTTTGAATATTTTCATTCATTTCAGAATAATAGTGGAATATTATTTTGCATGTAAATGTAGTCACTGTTTTTGAACAGATTTAATGAATGTAGTTATTGGCCCTGGAGGAGACACAGTATAGACCTGTGTCTTTCTGCCTGCACAGTTTGTAATGATTTCCACCCTCTGACATTATTTTTCGTGTTTGGGCAAGGGAAGCACAATATTGCCAGAAGTTTTGTTGCATTTTGCTTAATACTTTGGTAAGGTTGTTAATCTATTTTGTTGGTCTTCATGTTAAAATTCAGACATGCTTTACTGTGCTTCAGTAGCAACATGGCTAATCTGGAGAAGGTCTTTGGTTCATATGTAGGGCCTGTTTTTTTGTTTTGTTTTGTTTTTTTAAGAAAAATATTCATCCAATTGGAAGTTTGGTGGTTTTATTGTATTACAGCATTGAATCCAAGTAGATTTAATGTTTAACTTCTTGGCACTAATCAACAGAAAATACCTTTTAATCTCAAATGGATGCAGATGATGCAACACAGATTTTACAAGAAGGCACATTTGAATCATCAACAGTGCAGCCAGTTGGTTTTACAAGTCACATAATTAGTTAAGTCTGTTGAGCACTTTAAAACATTATTAAAAACCTATTTATTCTCCTTGGCGTTCAGTCCCAGCTAGGCAAGAATCCTTGGCTTTCTTTTTTACTTTTTTACCCTTTTATTTGTCTTTTTTATCTCTAACTCTGTTTTGGATTGAGCTTTTATTACTATTTTATTCTATTTTATTTTATTGTTTTACTGTTTTTAGTATTTTATTGTTTTTATTTATACCTATTTGTGTATGATTTATTCTATTTTAATAACTGTACAGCACTTTGGTCAACTGAGGTTGTTTTGAAATGTGCTCTATGAATAAACTTTGACTTGACTTGACTTAAGTGGGGATCATCTGTGTTGGATTTTCTCTCAGGTGAGGTGAATATAAAACTCCACAGTGCTGGTAGGCTTAAATGCATGTGTCTATGTGCTGGAATAAACTGGCAGCTTGTTTCCCTGCCGTTCCCAGTGCATGCTGGGACAATCCCAGCCCCTCCTGCGACCCTGAATAAGAATAAGCAGGTATAGAAAAGGGATGGATGGATGTTCAGCGTTACTGTTATAGATGGACGAGGATGGGTTGCCGCAGCAACCTTGGCCTCCGTACACTCATCACACTGGATTCTTCTGATGGCTCTTTGGGTCATTCACTTGATTGGTCGTATTACTTTAAAGGGCAACAACAACTCCAAGGCTTGTTTAGTTTCACTTAAGAACTAATGAAATATCTCCTAGTTTTAGACACTAACACAGTTTGGCTAAAACTACTCTGTTTACCTTTTTATTCTAGTTGTTTTTTTTGTTATTGCATTATATCCAACATTTTGACTGATATAATCATAGTACACAAATCAGTTTTAGCCTGTTTATAATGAAGCTCGGGCTCCTAGTTGCACATATTTTACCTCATGATTCCTTTAATGTGCAGCTCAGCTGTTATGCATGATTGAGTCACAGGGAATGGCAGATGTAAATGCAGACAAATGAGATGAGTGATGTGGCCACGACACCAGTGATTGCTTGCGGTGCTTCACGTGAAAAATGGGCGAATGGCTGATTTAATAGTACAGTGGGCGGAGGGGACAGTAGCTCATAGGTAAAAACAGGAAATTGCAAGGTTGGTGGTTCGATTCCGAGCTCCTCCTAACGGCATGATAAAGTGTCCTCGTGCAAGATGCTTAATGAATGTTTGTCTGTGAGTGATGTATTAATGTGGGTTTATGAATAAGCATCATTTACACCATTCTAAACACAGCAAAGTCATTAAAACAGTTATAAGATATTCTTCAGGCAGAGGAAGGATACAAACACAGTTATGGAAAAAAAATATTAGACCATTTTTTTCTTCAATTTCTTGTTCGTTTTAATGCCTGGTACAACTAAAGGTACATTTGTTTGGACAAATATATAACATATTCTTGATAATGATTTTGTTTATTATAAAAAAAAAAAACATGGGAAATGTCTAGATATCAGTTGTTAAATTAAACTCTTATGATCTATTTTTGTTGTTATCATTAACAAATTTACCTTTAGTTGTACTAGGCATTAAGATGAGCAAGAAATTGAAGAAAACAAGGGTGTTCTAATAATTTTTCCGTGACTGTATATCAAAAATCCTTTATTTAGGCAATTTTTTTCTTTTTTTTTCTCATGTAGGATTTTTAACCCTTTTTGTGTGTATGTTTTTACAAACACTTTCCTATTTTGTTTGTGAGCATTCATCATCTTTGTTAGACCTTAAGGATAAAGACAATGGGCCTCATTCATGAAACGTTAGTAGATTTGTGCGTAGATTTGCACATAAAAGCCTACGCTACTAAAAACCTACTCCGGATTCATGAACGCCGCGGGAAACTCAGATCTGATCGTAAACACGTGTGTATGATCATGAATGCCAATCCATCGTAAGGTGGCAGCGCGCTCCCGATAATCAGCAATTAGCATGAACCCCGCCCATGAATTGCTAATGACCACCATATAAGGAGGTGTGTAGAGGCATCCTGTCAACCTGTCAGTCATGGCACAAAGAAAAAAAGAACGAGAAAGAAAAAAGAATTTTTCCGAAGCGGAGATTGAAGTTATTTTGGGAGAAGTGGAGTCCAAAAAAAAAAATTATTTTCATCTGTTAGTAGTGGTGTGACAGGGACAGGCAAAGCGAAAGCGTGGAGGGAGGTGACGGACGCAGTAAATGTGGTTTCTGTAGTGCAAAGAACTACGTCCGAGGTTAAACGTAAATGGTTTGACATTAAACTTGACGCAAAGAAACGCATTAGCGCACACAAAAAAAGTACATCTGCCACAGGAGGAGGACGCTCAGAGTCCAAATACCCCGTTGGTGCGCTCTACAACGGCCCGAGTAGCCGCGTGCGCCTCATTGTATGCTCCTGTGGTGTCTGCGTGCAGTGGGGTCATAAGCCACGGCGTCAGTGGGTAACCCCTATCCCCTATGGATATAGAAAGGTAAGTCCATATATAACACACACATGTGATTATGCAGGCTATATTCTTACCAATGAGCCAGCCGTCTCTCACAGCTCCATCCTCCAAACGCGTGCCAACTGCGCAATTACGCAGGATGAATGCGTCATGCGTCCCACCGGGCCACCGTGCCACAACGTTTAACAACACACACTTTGCGTCACAGATCAGTTGCACATTCACGGAATGAAAGTTTTTCCGGTTAATGTAAGCAAATGCATCACCGGATGGAGCCTTGATGCGTACGCGTGTGCAGTCTATGGCACCGATAACACCTGGCATGTTTGCAACTGCGCTGAACCCCTGCATTACTTCTGTCTGCCGTTGTGCGCCGTATGGAAATTGGATATACTCTGGCATTAATTTAATGATACCTCTGAGAACTGCAGGCAGGATGCGTCAATTTACATAGATAATTCACAATTATGAGTTTAATCTGAATCTTAATCCCGCCAATTGCCAACTAATTTAACTAAATATGTTATATTTTTAATCGTTTGCCATGTTTATATCACATGTTTCAAAGGCATCTGCGTATTGTGTACATAACAGAACGCATTATGAATTAAAATTGTAATTTCCAACAGTGACGAGCATTATTTATATGCGTTCTTAAATTTACACAAGCACTACGTGTGGTCAGCAGCATGTGTAGATTTTGTTAGTAGCTACGAAAAGATCGGAGCTACTAAAATATTGATGAATGCGGAGATGCACGTAAATTTCCGTCTGCGAACGGTTTACACACAAATTCGTTCTGCTCACGTTTCATGAATGAGGCCCAATGCCTTTTTGTGAGTAGCATTGAATGTGAACATGACTTTATGTTTGCTTAGAGAACTCCACAGGGCACCTTTTGTTTAAAATCCTGACTAGTTTTGACCTTATATGGGTCTAAATAGTAAAAACAGGTTAATTATATCTGCCTCTATATACTGAAAATGGACAATATCCCTTGCGTAATACCAGGGGTGACCCTGAATAGTTGAGTATTAACCTAAGGAGCCTGATTTGACTATAAAATTGTCGCCACTATGGCGGAAAATGTGGTTCTGAAACAACGGATGATTTCCTTTAGACTATCTATGTTCTAAATGTCTGATTTGACATAGAATCTCTTGGTTTCTCACAATAAATCATGATATGAAGCCTGTTATGGTATAAATATCAGCCTACTAATAATACTGTTAATAAAAATGTGAGAATAACTTTTAATCCGGCTGCTGTTAAAATGAAAATAACATTAAATCTCTTCAGTCCCAACCCAGAATGTCTTGCTTTCTGTGATCATTTCAGAGCACGTTAACAAATATTTCTACATTTTTTGGAAATTATAATTCACTTTTGTGCCGAAAGTTAGATGAGAGGATTGATACCACTCTCATCAGCGAGCTTGGCTCTGTCCAAAGGCAACAAAATCTGCCTACCAGCACCTCTAAAGCTCTCTAATTACCATGCTATATCTCTTTTTTATAATTTGAACAGAAAACTAAGTGTAAAAACGTCAAGCTGTGTTCTACAGGGGGTTATGTGCCAGCCTCTTTCTTGGCCAGGAGCGGGCAAGAAAGTGAATAAGCGCATTTACCAAAGTGTCCAACTATCGCTTTAAGGCTCCCTGGACGTACTACATGTGAAGCTTATAAAAAGAAACAAATGTCATATTATGCAATTATACATGGTTAATTTTACAGCTCTATTTAAGGCACTGTTGGATGTTGTTATGGCTAAAAGGCAAACACCCCGTGTAGTTCTGTAGCTTGCCTGCTGAACTGCATCAACAAGCTGCAAACACACGGGTTAGCTTCTTGAAGCTTTGCATGATCAAAAAAAAATCTCTGACTTTGCTGTTACTTTTTTCATCTTTATCAGCTTCTGTGTGTGTTTGTGTGTGCAGTATGTAGGTGAATAGAGTGTGTGTGTGCTTGTGTGTTCTTATTGGTTAAAATTGACGGATTTAGCTGCTTTTATAACAAGCTCACCCACTGATTTCAATTAGAAATGTAACTGTAACAGAAGTTTTCATGTACAAGGCTGTCTTTTGCTATCATATATAACCAACTGTCATTTCAAAGGAGTCAATACTTCTCTCACAGTTTTTATTTTTTCTTCCTTTTTTTTTTCCTTTTTCGCTCATCAATCTGGCCTCTTCTAGTAGTAAAGTTGAAACAGCTTCTTCTCTCCTTTCACACCAGCAGACACACACAGGAAGGCGAGGGCTGGGATGGAATTGAAGTAATAAAAACCCCTTTGTTTTAGTTTGTATTGGACCATTCATCATCACTTTATTTAATACGAAGCTGTAATTGTGCCATCCCCAACCATCACTAATGGCTGTGTTCGTCTGTGTTTGCTTTGTTGATGGAAATGAATGAAATTAGGATAAACAACCGCAGAGTCGCGTGTAATCAAGCCCTGATTAATGTACCAGCGTTTCAGCGCCGTTTCTCATTCCACAACACCTGATATCTTTCCCATAAACAAATTGTGTTTGTCTAAATGAAGAAATTAAATGACGCATTTGATGAGTTTATGATTGACCCGGTCCGGCTCGTGGCTCATTATTCTCTGTCTGTTGAGGCCAAGAGGTATGTGACTAATGCTCTGTCACTTCCCACACTAGGATTTATCACCACCACTGATTAATGGCAGCCAAACAGCATTTTAATAATTTTATGATTGTGGTTTCTGGCAGTCACAGAGAGAGATCGAGGGAGGGAGAGAGAGAGGGAGAGAGAGAAAGATAGAGGGTAGAGGGGGGAGGAAAAAGGGAGGGGATGGGGGTGTTTAGAGGGTCCAAAGAGAGAGAGAGAGCGACAGAAAGTGTTCATCCCAGATTAAATGTTTTATGCCATTGCAGGCTGAGCAGACGGAGGCATGATTATGCGCCGTATGAACATCCCAATGAATCTTCCTCTCGCACTTGAAAAGTATTTCATACACATGTTTAATGAATTTCTCCCCCCTCATTATTACATTTACTCTTTCCACTGGAAAGCAACAAATTGGCAACAAATCTGTGCAAAATGCCGCAACAGTGAGCGATTGCTTCCCCCAGGGGGTGAAATGTGGAGGTGGATCGGGTAATGGTGCTGATTTACAGGTTAGGGAAAGGTAAGGGTTAAAAAGACGCTGGGCTGGATGAAAATCTGACTGAAATAGAGGAGGGACTGTCTGTCTTGTGTTTAGGTGTGTTTCCATTAAAGTCTAAACAAATTTTGAACTGAAATTTTGAAATGTCACATTAAAGAAAATGCGAATTAGGGATGTTTCCATCAACTGGGTAAGAGCCATAGACTGTATATAAATAATGGACATAGTCACTGTGACGTCACCCATTGGTTTGTGGCCCGTTGGAAGCCTCGAGTTCATCGTTACATTCGTCGCCATCTTGTTTCCGATACGCGGAGCAGACCATATCTGGACTGTGGAGGAGGAGAGGGATCTGATCACTGACTACAGCCTCTCTACACCTCAACCTGACTGAGAGAAGCCACTGCTAATTCATGTTAGCATTAACTGGAGCATTAACTGGGATGTTAGTTTTGGCTAGCAAAAAACAAAAAGTATGTTACTGACCTCAGAAAACTGAGCAGCGACTCCTTGGAGTGTCTGTTAGTCCAACCAAACACTGAACAAGACATTTAATGAACAAAACGTTCAAATAAACTGTCATTAAGTGAAAATACAGTGAAAGGGTCAAAGTTATGAGACCAAATCGGTAAACGTCCTCTTTTCTATCTATATAACGTTATATATAACTTTATTGACATGTTGCCGTGGATACGCATTGTTCTGCTTCTCTCCTGATGACGACTCGCCTTGTTAGTGACCTGTCAATCAAAGGTAGCCCCGCCCCCAAATCATACGATTCTTTATCTTCTATTTTCTTCGCAATGGGGCCATTATTAGAACTATTGACATCAAATTGTCTTGAAGATGATTTTTTACTAGTGATTGAGACCATAATTTTGTCCTGAAAAAAATTTCTGAGGTAATAAATCAAGACAGAAGTTTTCAAATCTTGCACTGAAATGAATGGGAAGTTTTTTTTGCAGCCAAACTTAGCGCCCCCTGCTGGAATTTTCGGTGGATTTCAGGCTTAAGGCACTTCCTGGTTGGCCTCCATGCTCAGACACGGAGATTGCCGCCTGGTAAGAGAGAATAAACAAAGCTGCACAAACGCACTTTGATCAGAAGATGGCAGAGTAATGTGCTGTCGGCTAATAGTAAAAACTCCAGTCATTACCACACAAAAACAATATAGAGCATGTATGTTTTGCAGTAAACCAGTTATGTATTAACTTTATGCAAAAAGCAATATGTGCTTTTCACAAGGTAAACAGGTAACTGTGTTTTTTATGGAACACATTTCTGTGCGGGTGACTATGCATACAGGCACATACATAAATCACCTTCAAAATAAAAGCACTGCAGTTTATTATTTGGAATTTCCAGGTAACCTCACGCGGGCCGGACAGGGACAGCCATCTGACCGGATGTGACTGCCTAATGCCCAGGTCTGCTCTAGACCAGCCATTCTCAACCTTGGGGTCCCGACCCGATTTATGGGGGTCGCCAAATCATTTTGGAAGTCAGCTCATTTTGGTCATTTTGTGTATTTTTTTTGGTCATTTTGTGTCTTTTTTGGTCATTTTGTTTCCTTATTTGGTCCTTTTGTGTCTTTTTTGGTCATTTTGTTTCTTTTTGGGCCATTTTGTGTATTTTTTTGGTCATTTTGTGTCTTTTTGGTCAATTTTTGATCATTATGTGTCACTTTGTGGTCAATTTGATTCTTTTTTGTGTAATTTTGTGTCTTTTCTGACAAATCCCAAAGTAGCAAGTTATTACTTTCCAAGGATTAAAAGTAACAATAAAATATAAAAAAAATATGTAAATGCAAAGACAGAGAGATGTTTAAGTTGTTGCTTCATTATTTGTCCGAAATTCATCATATCAACTGAGTTTGTATGATCTTAACTGTGCATATGAGATACTGTTTAGTGAGCGGAGGTCATGGACAACATGCATGTTAAATTGGGGGTCGCGACTCAAAAAGGTTGAGAACTACTGCTCTAGACGACTGATTATAGCCCTTACATTTGCAGTATTATGAACCAGGTGCGTAAAAATCACAAGTGTCACACACCTGATCCGTCAGAGATTGTAGGCAGAGCTAATGCAACAGATTCACTCTTTAGCTCACTTGTGTGTGAAGCGGGGCACTGTTTTTTTCCCGTTTCTGCAAGTGTTGCAATCAAACAAAAACATACTTTTAACTCCCTGATTTTTAAATTGCTAGATGCATATTACGACCTTCTTTTATAGGATTGATTCATTAGTGTGTGTGATGCACGTGCTTCCATCGGTGTGTATTCTCATGGGGCTGAAGGGTTTACTTCGACATGCCAAGGCACATACTGTGCTGACTCCAATGGGTTTGAACAGCATGTGTTTTATTCCTGCCACACCAACAACCTTTCAAAGTGAATGTTAGTTTGAATTAGATTAGTGTGGGTCATTTTTCCTCCTAACTCCGAGACGCAGGAATAAACGCAGCACGGCTGATAAACATTTAGACACCTGTCGTCTCCAATCTCACGTTCCGGGCCTCAGGAACAGATGGAAGTCATGAGTTGCTTCTAACTTCTAATGGAGTCCTAATTTTGTACAGATTGCGCTGTTACCCTGCCCCAACTAACACACACACTCAGCTTATTAGTTCTCTGTTCTCCCTCCTGTCACAGGCTTCTGTCTCCCACTCCCAATTTCCTGCTTCCTTTTTCAGTCTTTCTCCACTTTGTGAGTCTTTTAGACAGTATTGACGAATCCGGCTTCTAAGCAGAAGTAAACAAGCAGCCATTACTGCACTGGTAAACCCAAGCATTAAATGTTGTGCTAACTGTGAAGTATTTTACTTTTTAAAGGCTTTTAACAATAGATATCCTGTAGAATGTGGCAGAAAATGTTGTCAGAAAAGGCCGGTAAGATACAGGTTAGAAACTTTAAACTTCACAACAGAATTAAGTCAATGTTTAATAGTTAGTTAGATGTTTTTCCAACCAGCTAGTTATGCTGTTATCCTCAATTTAATTAAACTCAATTCTCACTTTTGCATTCTGAGCAGCATGTCAATAACAGACCACTAAAGACCATAAAGCTTCCTTGGCCAATCAGTATACTGAAAAAAGCTATCAACAATCAACCAAAGGCTACCTGGCTGCTGTTTCCTGGGAGTGCTAGATTATGTAGCAGTGTAATGGAAATTTTACTATACATTTCTGTTTTAACATGTAAAAAATCCTCTTAGCAAAGTTAGAACCAGCATTATTTTAGCCTCGTGCCCCTGGAAATATTCACCATGGATGGAGTTTTACAAAGGGTCCTTTCCCATTTCATTATTTGAAGTTTGCATGTGGACTAAAGGCCAAAACATATACAAAATAAAAGGAAAAAATAGGTCAATGTTTTTTTAACACGAAAATAACAAAAGAAAAAAAAGTTGCTCAAAAGAAATATAGGTAAATTAATAACTGGGTAGCGGCATCTCCATATACTGTAGTGGATAGTCTATTAAAGGAAAAAAAACTTCTTCTTACTTCTACCAAGGGTGATTTTCTTTTTTTTTTCTATATTCTTAGTTGTTTGTCAAAGGGTTATGAAATGGAATAATAATCTAAACGGGGGAGACAAGAACTTGCCACCTGTTTTTAATTTTCTTCTTTATAAAACGCAACATGAATGAGATTTTGTTTTTTACTCAGTTTGCATTTTCTTTTGTTCATTTTGTTAAACTTTTTAACTTCAAAATATTCTCTTTGTTGTTATTTTTTGGTTCACTTCTAATTTTTCCATCAATGTGTGGACTAGTGGATGATTTCTGTCAATGAATAACCCAAACATTCATAGTAAAGATTAAATCTGCAGATTAATCTCTGTTGGCTGTGATTCTATGTAGTGACTTCCTCCCGACACATGCTGTATTCTTAGTACTTTTGTCCCCACATCTTCAAATGTCTCTCTTCCCTTACAGTGTCCCTTCATGTCTTTTTTCACTGAGTCTTGGCATCACACATGCTGTCCACACTCAGACATAACAACTCAAACAGCCCTCCTCTGTGTGGCTCAGGGGGCTGATGACAGAGACATCCACCTACGCTCATTCAACAGGGCGGCACTGCCACATTATTTACAGTAGGCCACACGCACACACACACACACACACACACATTTACACCCATCTGATTTGTCCAAAATGCCGCACCCAACACTTTCTTCCTCTCTCGCATCGCTCAGCCCAAACCCAGTGTTTCCAATAGAGGAGTGAAGAGAAATAAACAGTTAATTAATCCTCCATTGGCTCAATCTTGCATATTTCTGCCTAATTAGTAAACCAGGCAATAAGGGGGCCCTGGGCACCCGTCTCCTCCCAAACAGGGCCCCGTCTCCCAGACCAGAACTCCAGCTGCGTGTTTAAGGAGAAATAAATATCAAAAAGTACATTGCTCCTCTTTCATCTCCTCATGCTGAGAAGTCGGGAATGACTGCGGGAGAATTAATGTTCATTTAATTTCCCTTCTTTCTTCTGCTCATATATTTGGATTCTTCAGGTATTTCTTGTCTCTCCATGTTTCCCTCTCTCTCTCTCATATACACACACGGAACAGGGCCTTTTTCATAGCCGCTACATCTGCAGGACACATGTTCACTAAGTGTACATTTGTGTGAGCGTCTGCGCACCATAAATTAGTGCGTCAGCTTAAAAGAAAGATGTGCGGGCCTGTATCTGCTGATGGTGAAAGTATGTTTTTCTGATGTCTTGAACATTATTTCTTGTTACCAAAGGCTAATCTGTCTCTCTCAGTTTGATTCATGCCCTTTTAGAGCCAACGGACGAAGCCAAAGCCAGTCCAGGCTGCAGAGATTGATGCGATCAGCTCTGTTCATACTCAGAATAAACCTGTCTTGATCTGTGGCTTTGTGGACACGTTTTTGCTATCTAGAGGCCAGATCCAGGCTCCACAAGTGGCCTCGCAGTAATAGTGACAGTCGCATACCTGAAAGGTCACAACTGACCTGCGTCTGATCTACTTCTAAGGAAAGTTTCTAAAAAGTTTATCGTTAATATAAGTGAAAGATTGTCTTGCTTACTGCTGGATTATCCATTTTCATACTATGTTTTGGCCTTAATGCCCTTCATCAGGATTTATTAAATACATCGTTTTTTCATTAAACAACTGTATTTACATCTTCAACAATTTTTCACGTCAGTACCTTGAAGCAAGGAAGAAAAACTTTTGGATAGTCCAGTAACAGTCATTTTTATTACTTAACCCTTTATCAGGCGAAGAACCGTATTTGGTAACTTCAGCGGATATCCAAAATAAAAATATTTCGAGAAAAAAGTTGCAAATTTACTAGATTAAAGTGGCAGATCTACAAGAAAAAAGTCGCAGATTTAAGAGATTTAAAGTGGCAAATCTGCGCGAAAAAAGTCACAGATTTACGAGAAAGAAGTGGGGAAAAAAGCAATTTTTTTCTCTTTATATATATCTTTATTGACACGTTGCCGTGGATACGCACTGTTCTGCTTCTCTCCTGATGACGGCTCGCCTTGTCAGTGACCTGTCAATCAAAGGTAGCCCCGCCCCAAATCATACGATTCTTTATCTTCTATTTTCTTCTAAATGGGGCCATTATTAGAACTATTGACATCAAATTGTCTTGAAGATGATTTTTTACTAGCGATTGAGACCATAGTGTTGTCCTGAAAATTTTTTTTCTGAGGTAATAAATCAAGTGAGAAGTTTTCAAATTTTGCACTGAAATGAATGGGCAGATTTTTTTTACAGCCAAATTTAGCGCCCCCTGCTGGAATTTTCGGTGGATTGCAGGCTTAAGGCACTTCCTGGTTGGCCTCCATGCTCAGACACGGAGGTTGCCGCCTGCTTGTTACCTGAGTGTTGATCGCACAATAACGTACGTCACATATTTCCCATCTTGTTGGCTCTGCTGGTTCACATTGAATCCGTCTCAAACAGTGTCGCCAATTTAACGCCTCTATTACGACCTCCGAAGGCGGTACAGAGTCGGGATCACTTGGTTCCCCCATTAGGCCTCAGGGACGTTCTGACTGAAGGCGAAACGCCACAGAGGCGTAAATATTGAGGCTTGAAACGGCAGCCTGAAAGGGAGAGATACGGGGTGAAAGGGGGAGACATGCAGAAAAGGGCTCCGAGATTTTGGATATGTTGATATTGTAATATGGCATGAGTGTTGTCTTTTCCTGGTTCAAAGGCTACACAACAGTAAAGTGATGTCATTTTCTGAAGCAGCTTTTGTGAGTATTTTCTGATACACCCTATAATATCAAATTATTGATATCGAGGTCAAAACTACTGCGATATTTGATTTTCTCCATATCACCCAGCCCTGTATGTGATTAGTTATAGGAATGAAATTAATATATTTATAGTACATGGAGTATTATAAGTGAATATTTGAAGTTACTAAACCCCATAGAAATGATCATAATATCTGGGGTTTAGTAGCTTAAAATACTTCAGAAAGTCAGAAAAAAGAGAAAAGTTGTTGTACTTGTGTTGGATCTGTGTACATATCATAGTTGTATTTGAAGTGAGCTCAGAGTTGTGTTTCTGAAATTGATTGTTTTGTTTGGGGAACAAAAGTACTCGGTCAAATTTGCCCGATTCAAACCCAAGCCTTGCTTACAAGGACAAAGCCCCATGTGGTTTTACAAGAATTGTTACAGTGGAGACAAAAACTTTCAAGAGATGATCACAATGCATCTAAAAATTATATCATATCTTTCCTCCACCCCTTCTGTTGAACTGTATTGCTTTATACTGACAGTTGTTTCTATTAACCCCCCCCCCCCCTATACCAGCGAGGGAAACACCTCTCTGTATGTATCTGTATGTGATCTACGTGAAATCTATCTGAGATTAGTCGAGCTACAGTCGTGAATTAGACGTGTAATCTTGTTTCCAATCGCGACAAACCTTTAAATCCACATTCTGCATTAAAACACGCCAGGATTTAGCAGAACCAGGCATGACCCTTGACCTTGAGTTGATAGACTTTATGTACTTACAAAAAGCTTATGGGGGTCCTGATAACTCCTGCCGGGACCAGCTCACTAACGGTGAGAAACAGATGAGTCGTGACACGCGGTAACAAGGGGATCCTCAATTTGGACAAAATGTACAGCATGTTTGACAAGTGGTAGAGGTGAGGGGAAGAGTATTAGTGTGTGTGTGTGTGTGTGTGTGTGTGTGTGTTGGGGGGTGTCTCCAGATCAGGACTAATCGGTGGGATCAGCCGCAGTGAATAGGCTAGTCGTTATTCTGAATTGGCCGGGATATGTGGTTATATGATAGAGAGCGAGGGTTTAAATCCCTCAGCCGGCATTGTTGGGCCGTCTATACAAGCTGGCTTTTCTCCTCACACACACACACACACACACACACACATACCAGTGTGAGAGCAAGGATGAGCATTGATGATAAATGTATAATCCCCACACACACACACACCATTAAACCCAGTGGATTACAGTTTGGGGAATTACGGGAGGGATTTCTGTTGTCTCTCTTTCTGTCTTGCTCTTTCCTCTCCTCTGCTTTCACTGCCCTCGCTTGTCAACAGCCCCACTTGGCCCGGGCTGCCAATCCACAGCTTTGATGAGGCAGTGTCAGCTATTTGTTTGGCCAAGCACAAATGGATCTCTGAATAGAAAGAGTGTAAGAGAGAGAAAAGCTGAAGGAGAGGGAGAATGGCCATCCTGGCATGTGATAATATTGAGAAATAATCTGCCACCTTCTTCCTCCTCTCCTCCCTCTTTCTGTTGTCTCTCTCACAGGTCTCTGTCTCCCTCTCTCTGCATTCTTAACTCTTGTCTCTCGCCCTTTATCTCTCAAACACAGACTGTGCCAGTGTCGGCTTGCAGCTGATTACCGGTGTAATCACTCACATTTTAGATGATCTGATAGGAGAAAAGGCCTCCAAATCATCTTAACACCCCCCTGAACTCCTTCTCCTGAAGACGGTGGCCAACAACAACTACTTTATTTTTGTCCTCAATATTTTCTTCTTAAACACTAGGCCAGAAAATTCCCTCAGAAAAGCCCAGTTAAAACAATGCCTGGGTAAGCCCATTCTGCCAATATCCGCTGCTTATTTCAGAGTAATGTAAGCCCTGGATTTGTCAGTGTAAGTAGATTGGGGCACAATGTAAGTACAAGTGGAGTTGATGTCGCTAACTTTGTACTAAGTGGCAGCTTGCTGTGTCTTAGTGAGTGCTGCTCTCTGCCTTTTGTAGAGTTTTTAGAGCTTTTAGTAACAAACTGGCTGCAACTGCAAGACTTTATGTACCTGTAGGTTGTTTTGTTTACTGGTGATTGTGTTTGTGCATTCAACAATTGTTTTTTGATACCAGGAGCAAACAGTTCTTATTGTGGAAAACTTTTTGTTTTGTAAAGTCACACAGATGCTTTTGGAAATGAAAACCAAGACTAACACCCCCTTAAACCTTACACTGTTTACTGCAAATGCTTCCCTCACACCAATTAAGTTGTGATGGAATTTGATCCAACATAGTGCAAGGATGTATCTAACTGGTATTGCCAAGTGAATTTAAATTTTGCTTCATACTTCATGTTTTTTTTTTTTTTTTCATTTGCCTCACAAAGGCGACAAATTCCATTTTGCTCAATTTGCTACTAGTGAGGTGCAGCAGGCTCTTTACTTTGGTAGTTCAGTGTCGTTTAGCGTTTGCCAGAATTACTTGCAGCTAATTGGATCAGAGTCAGAATAAAAAGTTTATTGCCACTTTTCACTTACAAGGTATTTGCCTCGATGCTTGGTGCATGCAATAAACATAGAGGAAATTAAATTACTGTAACAGTCAAGAACATAGATATAGAATACAAAGAATAACATGTTTAAGAATGAGGAATCCTGGAGGTGTGTGCAGGATGTGCAAATGTTCACGCTATAGAGCAGTAGTTCTCAACCTTTTTGAGTCGTGACCCCCAATTTAACAAGCATGTTGTCCACGACCCCCGCTCACTGAACACAATCTCACGAAATAAAAAGACACAAATGACCAAAAAAGACACAAAATGAACAAAAAAAGTAACAAAATTACCAAAAAAGACACAAAATGACCAAAAAAGACACAAAATGAACAAAAAGGCACAAATTGACCACAAAATGACTAAAAAAGACACAAAATAACAAAAAAGACACAAAGTGACTACAAAATGATTAAAAAAAAGACACAAAATGACAAAAAAAGACACAAATTGACCAAAAAAAGGAAACAAAATTACCAAAAAAAGACACAAAATTACCAAAAAAAAGACACAAAATTACCAAAAAGACTAAAACACATGAACACAGTGGAGACAGAGCTGACTTCCAAAATGATTTGGCGACCCCAACTGGGGTCCCGACCCCAAGGTTGAGAATAGCTGCTATAGAGAACATGTGCAAAGGACAGGGAATATAGCCAAAGATTTGTGTTAATGTTAGGTTTGGAGATAATGGGGGGCTGTGGGAGTCTGTGTCAGTAGGGGTTCTGGACCTTGATGATGAGGACAGCTGTAGTTGGGAACAAACTGTTTTTGTGGCGTGAGGTTTTGGTTCTGGTGGACCGCAGCCTCCTGCCAGAGGGGAGGACTCAAAAAGTTTGTGACCACGGGTCCTGGAAGCGTAGATGTTCATGGAGGGATGCCAGATTGCAGCGAGATCAATCTTTTAAGGCATAAAGTGCAATTTCCCTTTGAAGATATGGTGCTGTTTATGTCAGAGTCCCCATCATCTCCTTGTTTGCAAGCATGAACAAGACATTAAACTGGTTAGGATCAGCGGCCTATTGTTGTTTTTGGTTGCTTTAATTTGCAAGAGATCAAATATTTACTAAATATTCCTCCTCCGTATCACATCACTGTTTCCCTCCAGTATCCAAAGTCATGTTGTTACTGTAGTAGTTGGATTAAGGTGTAAACATGAATCAAATATCCTTTTATAATGTGATTTAAAAAATCAGACAGTAATGATCAGAACAAGCTCACTTCATGGCAAGTTTACTTAATTGTCTTAATTAAGTTAATGTTGGAAAAATTGCAGGCCATGTAAACATAATCACTGCTCTGAAAAGCACCACAATATTTCTTTTGAATGCTTATGTGTGTGTGTTTAGGGGTGTTTGTGTGGGTGTGGGTGTATGTTGCAGCTTGGGAACTGTTAATTACACATGAAGGGGTCCCCTAGCAGCAGGCCGGGAGCCCTAAGGGGCCAGTGGTGAGGCTGGTGGGGATGGGGGGGAACAGATTACGGCGGTCTCGGGGCACCAATAGATTGCCAGATGAACCAGCAGGGGCCCCTTTCTTTTATTCATTCCCCCAGTGGACCCCTCCACAGGTCCGGGACATGAGGCCCACTCACATTAGGCCAGGACTGCATTATAAAACAGTTATTTTTGTGTTGAACATTTTTGTTAAATAATTGTTATAATTCAGCAAGTAAAACACAAACAATTAAGGGTTTGAAGAGTCTGATTGGTTTTGCATTGACTGATGAGTCCGCAAATATGTTTTTTTTATATGCAACTGTGAACAGCAAAATCATGTGTGTGTGTGTACATTATATAAGTCCTGTAACATACTACTGTATGGTCTTAATGAGGGGTGTATGTGTGTGTGTCCAGGGGTGATAATCCCGTCTCCCGTCTGCAGAGCCCCAGTGAAACCCCCACTAAGCCACTTCATTTTCTTTGATCCAGTTTTGGGGGGCAGTTTAATTTCCCATAATGCCATTGATCAATGATTTCTTTTCAACGCTGATGTAATTAGTGGTTTTAAGCCAGTTTTGCGCTCCCATCTCACTGTGTTTTGGGGGCGGGGGGTTTAAATAAAGATCAATATCTGCTCACACAGAAGGTTCCATGAACATATGAACACAAACAGGGAACTGTGTGTGCGTGTGTGTGTGTGTGTGTGTGTGTGTGTGTGTGTGTGTACTGGTAGTCGTTCTATAGACTGAAAAACACAAATCTTATCTGTGAACATTTCTCCCAGGCTACACCAGTTGGTGTAGTTTAAATAACTGTGAAAATTAACAGTCACAACAATTAAAATCCTCCCCTAAACAATTCCCACTCTTATGCATAATTCATCAAATTAATATATAGGTCTGCTATTATCCGATTAAGAAAGGGTTGTTTTTATTAATTATCTTGATTAAGTGGTAAGCTTGAGCAGGGTGGCCTGATTGCAAATGGTCAAATGATTAATACAAGCCTCTGTGGCTGTCCTCCCTGAGGTTCGAGTGCTATTAGCTCCTCAGTACAAATGAGTTAAACCTTGATTTTATAACCATATTGCAAACTACTGAGCCAGTGAGGAGGATTACAGCCAAGCCGTATCCCATTAAGCATCGCTGTATTTCATTCTGCTTGTTGAACACACTGTAGGAGCATTGATATTTGCGGGTGTCGGAGGTTGAGTTGATTAACTTGGTCTGTGGACTGTGGTGCAACAGGGGAAAACATGGCTCAAATGTCTGACCAGAAGGGCACTGAGAGGGCGTGGGCCTCCACTAAGGCATGCCCCATCTCGCAATGTTAACGTTCCGACTTGAGGGGGCGTCCATGTGAATTTTGCCAGTCGGGAACTCATGTTTCAGATTATTTCAATACCACATGAACGCAGCACAAATGCATAAGATGTAAATTAAAACAGAATGCCTCGAATTCAGAATTCAGAGTGTTTATTTCCAATATGTTGTCTTGGTGCAGTCCTCTAATGAATATATGTCACAGAGGATTAGCAATCTATTGCATTCTGCTTTATTTACATTTGAGACAGCGTCCCAATACTTACTCCGCTACAAGTAACAGTTCCGCACTCAAAACCTTACTTACGTAAAAAAAAAGCATCAGCAAAATTTACATAAAGTATCATTGTGTAGTTCCCTTTCAGTCTTATACTATATATTATGGTTTTGGATTAATATTACTGGTGCATTAACATGTATGTTGCATTTAAATGCAGTGGATGTTTAAGGTTCTGCTATATTTTATTCTTCTTTTTTATTCATTTGGGTAGTTTAATATACAGCAATATATAATATCCTATTAGATTGTCATATCGTTAGCCTCATAGCATAATTGCCTAAGTCATTTTTTGGCCAAATTGTGATATCTGCCTAACTTTTCTCTCCTACCACTGATGCATCTTTCTGCCTTATTGCCTATGTTCTCAGCCTATCAGAACACTTGTTAGAGTTCAAAATCACTTTCTGCCTTAGTCATCTCTTTGACTTAGGCATTTTTGCTGCTACATACAAATCAAACTACATTATTTATATGTAAGAGAAAAATTGCCTTAGTCAGGGCATATTCTGCCTAAGTCACTTTTATCTGTTATGAAATCGATGTGTTTAATTTTTTATGCAAACGTGTTCACACTTCTGTTTGAACTTACTGTTACAATATCAATTAAGAATACCAATGGGCTTACTAAAAATTGTGTATTTTCTTGTTTCCCGAAAACGTTCAAATATGACTTAAGCAAATATGCTATGAGGCTAACGATATGTGTAAAGTGTGGCTGTCCTCTGAGAAATGCATATCTATTAAGAGTGGACTTTTCCTGCGCTCAGAAAAACAGGCGTTTTCAGCTTTGTGATGCTTAAGAAGTACAGGAGAGTTTAAAGAAACTTTATTCAGTTTATTACAGATTCAACACATCTGGAGATACATGGTTTAAAATGGTTTTCACTGAACATAAAGTAACTAAAGCAATCCTTTGTGCTGCTGGTCGCTGTCAGACACAACTTTATAGTTTCCTGAAGCACTTTAAAACCATTGTGCATGCTTGTTCTTAAACGTCTTGTCCAGTGTGAATTATAGAGCTGTCCACAGCTCGAGACGACTCCCGGAGCCTCACACTTGTCATTTGGTGGGCAGATCTGACCTCCTCTCCACTCTGCAACAAAGACACACACCACTGGATAAATACAGGCCTGAGTGTGTCTGCTGTGCTCAGGCCATGTCTGTAAACTTCATGACATAACTCCATTAAGGCATTTAACTAGAAGCACAATGACCCAGCATTAAGTTGGTTGCTTTAATTTGCACTGATTAAATGTTAAACATAATTAAATAAGATATTCGCGGTTTGAAAACCCTGCAATGCATAGCAAAGTGAGACCTTTTTTAATTAGATATTCGTCACTGAGTTTTTCATCATTGTTGTAAAAACATCACCAGCTGTCTGCAATTTGTTAGAAAAAGATAAATCCATTGGCCTTCAGTTTTAATAACCACTGTTGGGAAGACCGTCTAAATTTTTCAAATTTTACATGATACAATGTTAAACTCAACTAAGATAGATTTGTGCGTTAGATGCCAGATCAGGATCATGCCAAAAAAGTAAAATAGTTTGGCAGCAGACTTTCGGGGCTTCAACTAATGATTAATATCATTATCAAATAATCTACTGAGAACATTCTCTATTAATTAGCTTTAGTTCTTTGGGCTGCAAAGCCAGAACGCATTGAGAAATGTAATAAAACCCCAAGGTGACAGCTAAAGATTGTTTTTTTTCGTGCAGCAAATTGTCCAAAATCCCCTCCAAAATATGTTTAGAATAAAATTACACAAAAAAATCAGCAGATCTTTGCTTTGGAGAAGCTTGAGGCAGGACATGTTTGGTATTTTTGCTATAAAAACTAAACCCATTGATTGAACGAAAGGATAATCATAACTTCAGTTGTGTCTGAACTGACAATTTATGATTTTTTTTTGAGTGAGTGAGTGATTGGTAATTCCATCTCTGCATGCAGTAGCTGTTGTACTGTTGTCATTATTTTCGACTTGAGGGATGATTCTCTAAGATCCGACGTGTCTATTCCCTCTTGACACCTCCCCAACAGCGACCTTGTGGTCATTACTGACCAGTAGCCTTGTCTCTCATTTACCTGACTTTCTTTTGAACTAAGCCCATCCTGCAGGGCTTGCACGCTTGTGTGGAAGGCCAGAGCCTGAAATTACCAGCAGACCCTCCGCCGAAGCCCGGCCAGGTAGTCATTACTGGAAAAGCCTTCGAGTTTTTCACCCTTTTGAAGTGTGTCAGTACTTAGAGAGATAACAATGCTGGTGCCCTTTGACCTGATTGGGCTCTTCAGCTGTGTGTGTGTGTGTGTGTGTGTGTGTGTGTGTGTGTGTGTGTGTGTGTGTGTGTGTGTGTGTGTGTGTGTGTGTGTGTGTGTGTGTGTGTGTGTGTGTGTGTGTGTGTGTGTGTGTGTGTGTGTGTGTGTGTGTGTGTGTGTGTGTGTGTGTGTGTGTGTGTGTGTGTGCGCGCTTGTGTGTGTGCGCGCTTGTGTGTGTGCGCGCGCTTGTGTGTGTGCGCGCTTGTGTGTGTGTGGACTTCCCTGTTTCCATTTGGCTGACCGATCTTTAAAGTTGCTCACTGGTCTGGTTACAGCCAGGGGATGATTCAGGGCATTGAGTAGTTTCAAATGGAACCAAACTAAGCCTATATGCAAACAAAACCCAGGGAATTAGGGAAACTAAGCTGGCCTGTTCACAGCAACTCCTCGGCCAACGTTGAACCACAGAAGAAGAGAGTGTGATGGAGAGGAGGGAGGGGAGTGAATGAGTGAGGCTCTCTGAATTCTCATGAAGGGCCTGTTCTTTTAATTGTGTTGAACGAAACAACAGGGGCTAAGTAATGGGGTTTTAAAGCGAAGCACATTTGGATAGATTGTGTAACGCCCTGTGTGGGTGTGAGGCGGGGAGCAGGAGAGGAGAGAGAGGGAGAGAGACACCGAGGGCGAGTGGGCGGTATTGTGTGGCAAGAACAAAAGGCGAAAGTTGGCAAACGGAGGCACCCACTGAAAAGCCTGGAACCAAACTGGCCGGCTAATTACTGACATGCATTGTCAAGGAGGAGGAAACACAACAAAACCGGGATAAAGATTAATTTTATACCTCATCCTCCTCGCTGTCAGACACACAGAAACAAATCCTGTAAATTGAAAAAGAAAAAAAAAAGAGCGAGGCAAGCAGATAGAGGTAGAAGGGATCACAGGGATAAAGCTATGGGAGTGTAACAGTACAAAGCAGTGCTCGTAAAGCTTCCTTTATTCTGTCAATCCCCGCTCTCAAACACACTATAGACTTGTCTTTACGTCTCTGAGCTGTCTCCTCAGACTCTCCCGAAGAAAAGTAAAGAGTTTAAGACTGTTTATGAAATGAAAAGGGAACATAAATAGGGCAGGAGTGCACGTAAAGTTGCTGCCAGTGTTCATATTTTTAGGTCAGTTATGAAAAAGAGTCTCATATAGTGGCAAAGGTTGCAGCAACGTCCAGAATAATGTATAGAGGCTGCAGTTAGGAAACACAGAGGTCAAGATCTTGAGTGGGTTGTAATGCAGCGATATGTTGTAGAATAATTTACCAAGCAGGATAAAGAAAGGAAAGGTGGGGATGAGTGTGAGGATTATTAATATTGGTGTCTTTTGGAGAGAGTGCTAACATCTCCTGACATGTTTGCTCTGCATCCAGCTCTTTCAGACTTTGGTCTGCCATTTTTCTCATTCTTTGCTCCTCTTGTTATTTCTCTGTTCCATTTTGACAAGTGTTTCGAAAAAAAAAAAATCGCTTGTCATCCCCAAACTATGCCAGGCTGGTTTTCTTTTTGCTTTTTTTTTTATATTACCATGGAGATTTCACAAGCGTACATCGGCGATTTGGAGATGAAAGGGATGGAATCATCCCGATTCCTGCCCTGCCACTGAGCCGCTCAAACTCCCTGACAAAGCTGTCAGACTACATTTTGGCTCCAACTGCCAGAGTAAACTTGCTCTGCCATTTACAATCAACAAGAGGCAGCGCAAAGTCCCGCTCCAGCCCGTGTCAGAACCCTGCAACTGCTCCCCTTTTCAGAAGCATTAAAGTGTATTTTTTCTCTCTTCACAGTATGTCTGTCTGCTTATATTTCTTGTTTTTTTTCTCCTTCTTTCTTTCTCTCCCTCTCTACTATGTGTCCTGGATCCACACATATGAGTAGTATCTAGATTTGAAATTGCTGAGGTTGATTTGGAATTCTAGTGGTAATTGTAGAATGGCTTTTTTATGGAAATGTTTTACCTGTCAATTAACTCTAAGAAGATAAACATATTTTATACCACTAGCTGTCTTTAAATTGTATTTTTGGCTCAAATCTTTGAGAAAAGTTTGGCCCACTGGCTGTGAAGCGGCAGCTCTTGTTGAGTTTTAGATAGATCAACAGGTCATAGGTCATAGGTCATAATGCAAAAACTAGGAAAATATGGACAGATTATTAGGAATTTAAATTATTTAAATCTTTCAAATACAGGGGGTGGACCTTTCTAGTAGCAAAAATGAGTATGTAGTTGCAAATAGAGCATCAAGTTGTATTATTTTATATGAATATAGATAAATATGTCAGATAACGCGATTTTTTTCCCATTATATAAATTATTTCTCTGTGAGGCACGTTACAATCTACTATAGGGGTAAAAAAAATTAATTCACTTCAGTATTGCTGTATATGTTGACTCTCGAAATCACTGTATAGATTTTTAATTAAACGGTAACATGCAAAGATTTGTTGCAGTAGAAAGTATCGTTATTATAATGCAGGTTACGAGGGACTGTGGTAAAAGCAAATGTAGATCTCTCTGTTCTAATTTAATTAAATAACAACTTTTTTTTACTCAAATTTTATCCATATGATGGTTTTCCATGAAATTAGATTAAAAAAAATCAAAATATACCATGCTTACAACATCGCAAAATATTGAATCGTAACCCTTGTATCACGATTTTTGCCCCCCGTCTTTGAGGACACATACATGAGAGAGAGAGAGAGAGAGAGAGAGAGAGAGGGAGAGAGAGGAGGAGAGAGGGAGCATGCTTAGCTTCTCTCCAGCAGTGGTGCTCCTGGTGCTCCTGGTGTGAGGGAGGAAGAGTCTCCATTCTCTGGCTGGTCTTTCATGTCGAGATGCCCAGGAGAGAAAGAAAGAGAGAGATGCACCGAGGTGAGAGGGTGCAATGAGATGTTTACCAAGAAACATTTTCGCTTTGCTTCAGGTTTACCACCAGTCTTTGAAATGGAGCTTTAAGGATTAAATCGATGAATTAATCTGCATAAAATTAATTTACAACTATTCTGAATATTCGTATGTTAAGTGTGTTTTTGCTGAAAACACACTTAACTCTTTTGTAACTTTTCTGTGTCAAACATGATGAAATATCTTTGGGTTATAGACTGTTGCTATGACCAAAATAAAATGTCAGCTCGTAAAGAAATAATGGCATTTTTCACAATTTTAGGACATTTTATTAAAAAAAGATTGAGAAAATGATTGGCGTATTAATGGATATTGCAAATAAACATTATTTGTAGTCCAACTGTGCAATGTTGAACAGCATTTTATCATAAAGTACATGTTTTATCTCTTCTTAGATTAATCAGAGCACTTGATTGAAGTGATTATGTGAAATTTTACTTGATATAATGATTACAACTGGTTTTTTACCACTTGTTGTAAGTCCACCGCTGATGCAGCCATCACTGCTCGACTAGTGCTGTCTGATTTGAGTGTGTTTGGATGTGTGACGGTTCTTGTTTGTGCACCTGCACCATGGTCCCTCTCATCGCTTTGAAATAAAACACTTTTATTAACTTGATTGTCTCCCACTGAAGCGGACACCTCGCCATTACAAAGAGCAAATTCCTGCTCCTGTCCCGTTTCTCCTGCCTCGCTCAGCCCAGCCCGTACCGTCAGCTCGGCCGGTCTCAGCGTGGCCCAGCTCGGCTCGGAATGAAACGTCCATAATCTCTGTGCCGGCATGTTAATTTTCAAGTCAAAGGGGCAGCTCCCTTTTCATCACGGCGGAGGCTGTGGAATATTCAGCGCGCTGCAGATGTTCATGAATAATGTCTGTGGCCAAACCCCTGGCTGAGGCTGGGGGAGGAGGGATAGGGGGGGGAGGGGGAGGAGGAGGGAAGGGGGTAGGGGGAGGTAGTGAGGCCAGATGAATTACACGTAGGGGGGATCTGACAGGCGGCGTGGAGCTTTGTGATCATTCCAAAGTTCTAATAATCTCTCTCACCTTCTCCATCTCCCCAGTAATGAAAGAGAATAGGTGATTGCACCCCGGGCTATGTTCCCCGCGTAATGACTCCTCCAAAGGCACAGAGCCGCCAAGGAAAAATGAACTTTGAATGAGCGGCGAATTGGCTCTGACAGAGTGATAGACCGTGACACAGATTCTGTAGCAAAACAGACGTAGTGCTAATTGATTATCAATATTTTAAGCAAAGTGATGAAAATAAGCATTAAGAGATGAGAAAGAGGGAAGGGAGAAGGGAGTGCACAACACTACCTTCAAGGGGGGGCTGTCATTTGTCCAATCCTCGCTCTTTCTCTCCCCCTGTTCTTCTTCTCCTCCTCCTGCGGCCAGGCTTTCTCCCCCGTCTCCCCCATTTTCTGTCTCCCCGGTGCCACTCTCAGCCCGCCTTCTCCCTCCCTCATGCATACCTGCCTTTCTGTTTCCCTTCATCATTTCTCACGAGCTGACATTTTAGCGTTAATTGCCAAATATGTCCCTGAACTTGTATTAATTTTGTAACGCTTTGCTTTATTTATTTCTTCGCTCTCACCTGTGTTTGATGTTGCTTCTGAACCTTGTTATCAGACCCAGTGTTAGTCACCTTGTCCCTCCGAGTGTGTTATTTCGGAGTTCAATCACGTATTCATTTTATTATTATTTTTTCTTAAAGAAAGAAAAGAAATCAAACACTTTATTCAACCGCATTGTCGGCAATGTCGGGCTCTCTGCAGAATTTGTAAAAAGATATCAAGGAAAATGAATACAGTCTTTTGGAGAAGTATTACATGCACATGAACACATACACACACACTCATACACTCGCCATTCATAAAGTCCACACCAAAGAGCAGGCAGGGACCACCAAGTTTGTGTGTCTATTCTGCAGTGTGTGTTTGTTCCTGTAATGTGGTCAGTTGTGCTGAGCCCTATTGACGCGGCCAGGGTCCCGGCTCTCCTGCCTTTCTTTTCTAAGTGGCCGCCCTCCTGAACCTCCTTGTGTCAGCACTGCGATTAGCGGCTCCAGTTTACCTTTCATGTGCGGGGGTCCTGATAGACTTAGCCCCGTCTCCCCCGCCACCTCCGCCACCAATACTACTACACACATGAGACACACACTCAGTGGTGTGCCACCACAATGGCATCCAACAGGCATTCAGCGGGGGAACCAGAGCCTATTCTCCACCATTCAACCACACGCTCAAGTGCATTCACCCTGGAATAGATGAGCAGATACACACACACACACACACACACACACACACACACACACACACTAGGCGTGAATATTTTTGCTCTGAAATTGCAGCACATTTGCAACTCATTTTAACAACCACAGTTTGATTATTGTGGCTTAGAATTTAAATGATTTTTTTATGGAAAAAATGTCTAATGCAATGTACAACTTTCCTGTTTAATTAATAATAATAATAATAATAATAATACATTTTATTTGGAGGCGCCTTTCTTGCCACTCAAGGACACCGTACAAAAGGATAGAAAAGAAACAGCAATAAAATACACAGAATTAATAACAATACAATACATATAATTGTGTATGTGTGTATGTATTTTGATATAAGACTAGATATTATCTTAGATTTTGGATATGTTGATATTGTAGTCAAGTCAAGTCAAGTCAAATTTACTTATATAGCGCATTTACAGACAGCTGAGCCGCACCAAAGTGCTTCACATAAAAGTGCAAAAAGTGCAATAAAATACAGAATTGACAAAGGTAACAAAAAATATTGTATTGTAATATGGCATAAGTGGTGTCTTTTCCTGGTTTAAAGGCTACACAACAGTAAAGTGATGTCATTTTCTGAAGCAGCTTTTTAAAATATTTTCTGATATACCCTATAATATCAAATTATTGATATCGAGGTCAAAACTACTGCGATATTTGATTTTCTCCATATCACCCAGCCCTGTATGTGATTAGTTATAGGAATTAAATTAATATATTTATAGTACAGGAAGTATTATAGGTGAATATTTGAAGTTTCTAAACCCCATAGAAATTATCATAATATCTGGGGTTTAGTAGCTTCAAATACTTCAGAAAGTCAGAAAAAAGAGAAAAGTTCTTGTACTTGTGTTGGATCTGTGTACATATCATAGTTTTATTTGAAGTGAGAGTCAGAGTTGTGTTTCTGAAATTGATTGTTTTGTTTGGGAAACAAAAGTACTCGGTCAAATTTGTAAGTATTTTTCTAATTTGAGCAAAATTACAAAAATGAAAAGCAAGGATTTGTCTAAATCTGCCTTAATCCTTTCAGTCATAATATCCAAAATTAATAGAGGGACTACAGTGCAGTATGTGTTGTGGTAGTAAAGCTGTCATTTCTGTGTCAGGATGTTGGAGAAGCTACATGTACAGGCTTCAGACTTCCAATGGTACTATTGTAAAATGGTAAAATTTACAGTACCTCTACTGTATTATAGAAATACAGGTCCGTTTACTGATAAACTGTCTCGTAACGAAGAAAAAAAATAGTGCAATGTTTAAATGTTTAACTCTAAACTATAACTAATCCATTTAAACTCTATATTAGGATTACTGAAAAAACAATACATTGTGATTATTTCAGCCCAGACGAAAAATAAATAAAATAAAACTTTTCTTCTTTTCTTCAGCTTTAT